>NC_050191.1:2272892-2292892 GCF_008315115.2 Sander lucioperca
CACATGCAGACATGTCCCGGGACTTGATTCCCCCCCTCGGTGGGGGCGGTAGCCGGTGTGATTTGTGTGTTAGCGCTCCGTCACAGTGGAGCACATTGCTCCAAAGTCAAAGTCATTTGTCCCCAGGGCCATACAACTCTACAATGCTTCACTAAAGAGAAGAGGAGAGAGAGACTTCTCTGCATAGTCTGTCTGCCTCTCCTCCCTCTCCACCACTTCCACTACCTCCTATACACAAGTTCACGCGGCAAATCCCGGGTATCGCCATGACACTACACAAATGCACTTAATTTCCGCCGGAAGTGGTTTGCGCAGCGTCTGCCGGTGTAAATACAGCGATTTCGATGCTAGCTTGGGAACACGGTTCTACTACTTTGACTGGAGATGGCGTTACTCTGCCCCACCCGAATTAACACAGTCTGACGAGAAAGAGGCAAACTCCATACCCAGTGAAAGTCACCGTTTCTCGGTTATTGGACGACCGGGGCTCCGCGGAGCTCCGGAGCTGGCTGCCAGCTGCCGGCATAACTTTCATATATTTACAGTTTGAATTTCATCATGCCACGTATAGAACATCTACCCCAATGTCTTATAAAGCTAACTATGGTGTCCGATTTCAATTTAATGCATTTTTGTGATCATTAGGGGTCTCGTTTCAGAGGTCTAAGAGGAGGCTAGCTAGCTCTCATTGATAGAGCTCCATCCAGCCGCAGGCTCTATCAATGAGACTCACGGACAAGAGGCGTTTATTTCCCCGATCGTTTGTTTAAATAACTCAAACACACATATCCATTATAAGATTAACTGGAACCTGTGGTAAGAGATTGTGGGCGTAACAAGCTCGCTGACCGCGCTCTCACTCACACACAGCGGCCATTTAGCAGGAATAGTTAATTAATTGTTATATCCTCTTTGTCACTGCGATATCAGTGCTTTGTCGGCACAACGGAGCTAGCTAGCAAAACTAACCCAGCCCGCCAGAACAGAAGTGGATTGCATCGACGGGAGGAGTTTAGGATGTAGAGCGGAAACGGCTCAAAAACTTGTGTATAACAACAGTTATGTAGCCTACTGACTGTCCACTGGCCCACAGTTCACTGTTTACTGCTTACACTGTTTACTGGCTGTATTAGCCCATATATGCACAATCCCTCCCTCCCTCCCTCCCTCCCTCCCTCCTCCCTAACTTAACTTAATATTTGAACAATGGCTGTAACACTATTACTTCAAACCTCTAATATTGACTGTTGATTTGTGTCTATCCTACTGTCTACTTTATTCCCTTATAACGCCCATATTTAATGCTGTCTTTTTTTAACGTTCTCCTTGCACTGCTATAGTTTTTTATATTACTATGTCTACATTATTCTCTTATATTGTCCATATTTAATTCTGGTCTCTAGACTTTATCTTTTGCACTATTGGACCTATTTGCACTACCACCATGACACACACTCTCACACTGCCTCCCAGGGTCAGTCCCTGCCCTGTCACTGCCAGCGTCTCATGCTTATACATCCCTTAGTACATTCATGTGGATATTTTATTATATTTTTAATTTTATTTTTTAATTTATTTAGTATTTCGTATTTTTTATTTTATTGTCCATGCTATTCATGTGGATTTGCTTGTATGTGTATGTTGTGTGTGATGTCTTTAAGCTACTGGGACCTTGAATCTATCTATCTATCTGTCTATCTGTCTATCTGTCTATCTGTCTATCTGTCTATCTGTCTATCTGTCTATCTATCTGTCTATCTGTCTATCTGTCTATCTATCTATCTGTCTATCTCTCTATCTGTCTATCTATCTATCTGTCTATCTGTCTATCTGTCTATCTATCTATCTGTCTATCTGTCTATCTATCTGTCTATCTGTCTATCTATCTATCTATCTGTCTATCTGTCTATCTGTCTATCTGTCTATCTGTCTATCTGTCTATCTGTCTATCTATCTATCTATCTATCTATCTATCTGTCTATCTGTCTATCTGTCTATCTATCTGTCTATCTGTCTATCTGTCTATCTGTCTATTGAGTTCACGCCTGTTGTATGAAATGTTGTTTCTAAGTCAACTTGACTTCTCTGTGAGGACATTTCTAACATGACTTCCTGTTTGCAGTTGCAGAACATGAACAACATCATCACGTTTCCTCTGGACAGCCTTCTGAAGGGAGACCTGAAGGGAGTCAAAGGGGTCAGTGTTCCTCCGTCAGTCTGACAGACTATACACACACATATATACACACATACACACACACACACACACACACACACACACACACACACACACACACAGACATACACACATACACACACACACACACACATATACACACATGCACACATACACATATACACACACATACACACACACAGACACACACACACACAGACAGAGACATACACAGTCACACACACATCCACATATACATATACATACACATATACATACACATACACACTAGGGGTCCTCTGGAGGACTGCAGGGGGTACGTGTCCCCCTAGGGGTACTTTGGAGTACTGCAGGGGGTACGTGTCCCCCTAGGGGTACTCTGGAGGACTGCAGGGGGTACGTGTCCCCCTAGAGGTACTCTGGAGGACTGCAGGGGGTACGTGTCCCCCTAGAGGTACTCTGGAGGACTGCAGGGGGTACGTGTCCCCCTAGGGGTACTCTGGAGGACTGCAGGGGGTACGTGTCCCCCTAGTGGTACTTTGGGGGACTGCAGGGGGTACGTGTCCCCCTAGTGGTACTTTGGGGGACTGCAGGGGGTACGTGTCCCCCTAGGGGTACTCTGGAGGACTGCAGGGGGTACGTGTCCCCCTAGGGGTACTCTGGAGGACTGCAGGGGGTACGTGACATTTTTTGCAAAATTTTTTCAGTTACAAGGCTGGAGTTACTTCTACTGTCCAAGTTTGTCGCATTTTTCAAAGTTTGTTGCTTATTTTAATTTGTCGTCACTTTTGTCGCCCCAGAGTTGCCTTCCTTTCTTTCTACTGCCTTTTTCCAAGGTTTGGAGGCTGAAACGATTCCTCGAGTAACTCAAATAATAGTGGGAATGCTGTTCAGCAGCATTTCAGCAGCATTCCTACTATTGTTATTCGGTTCTTTCTTTATTTTTATTATTCCGTACGTTTTGTGGCTCTCCGTAACTTCTGCATACGTTCAGCTATTAAAACCATTCAACTTTTAAAATGTTCAGCTCTTTCAGCTAATGATAGGACTTCTTCAACTTTTTTTCTACTATTTATACTTTTTTAAATATTAAGCTTTTTAACACTTTTTTTTTAACATTGGGAGCATGCTCTAAGTCCTTCAAATCCTCTTCTGCTTCAAAATGTATCTCCTCCTACATTCTTTAAACTGTTCACAAAATATTCAGGTATTCAGGGTGTGCTCAGTGTTTTGATATCTTGCTCTGTCACTACTTCAACTTCTTACGAATTTAAGTTGTTCATCCAGTTTAGCTTTAGCAATTCAGCTATTCAGCATTCCCACGCCTTTTCTGCAGGAAATGCATTTTCTAGTTCCATTATTTTTTGCCTCGAAGCTCCGTTGTCACCTTTTTTCATCAGCATTTAAATGTTTTCCAGGTACAAGGCCGTTGTTAAGTAAATCTATCGCTGACATCGCTGTACTGTTCCTCTTTATACAAAAATTATTCGCGCTGTGTAGGGCAGTGGTTCCCAACCTTTTTTCCTTGGCGCCCCCCTTTACTCATGTCTAAGAAAAGCTGAAACCGAAGTTGAGGTAACTCTCGAGATAGAGCCTTACTTTCTTTTTTGATATAGAGGAGTTATCAGCACTTTTACGTTTCTCCGCCATATTTCATTCATAAAATAGTGATGCTGTGGCGGCAGGAAAAATTAGGATGATAGCAGCTAGCAGCTATCAGCTGACCTGATGACAGCAGGGTCCCAGGTTAAGAGGTCCCGGAGGTTTGGCCTACTAAGTAGCCTGCCTACAATTTTAAGTGAGAACAAAAATATATAGTTTTTATACAGACTTTTGTATACATTATATATACATATTGTATTATCAATAATTTTCTCTTTTTATTGCACTATTTGCACATTAACATTAACACTGTACATTTCATATTTTATTTATTATTACTGTATATTTGTTTTTATTATATATGTTAAAAGTCTGGATAATATATGTGGTTTGTATATGTTGTTTGTATACCTGGGATTATTAAAGTATTTCTGATTCTGATACATTATATATTCTAGTGTATTATCATAATTTGTTTAACATGTGCAAATATTTTTTTTTACCTCAACCTCAAACCAGATAAAGACTTGCGCCCCCCCCCTCTGATCTTTGCCGTCCCCCTGAGGGGTCCCCGGACCCCAGGTTGGGAACCACTGGTGTAGGGGGTACATGGCTTAAAAAACTGTTCAAAGGGGGTACATTATTGAAAAAAGCTTGAGAACCTCTGTTTTAGAGTATTGTCGCTTTTTAAAAATAAATTTTAATACATTTTTTTTAACTCTTTGTCGCTTTTTGCAATGTTTTTGATGATTTTTTTATTTTTTTTATTTTTAGATATTGAGGTTTTTTTGTCGCATTATTCTCAATCCATGCAGACATGCCCCCCCCCCCCCCCCATGTTGAACCCAAAGTTACACCCCTGGCTCCAGAGTCTATCAAAATAAAAGACTCCGTAAAGTTTTCCGTCTGTGTTTTTATCAAACACGTTATCGTCTTTACATAGTTCCAGAGTGACTCATGGATCAAAGTCCTCTCTTTCCCTCTCTCTCTCTCTCTCTCTCTCTCTCTCTCTCTCTTCTCTCTCTCTCTCTCTCTCTCTCTCTCTCTCTCCTCTCTCTCTCTCTCTCTCTCTACCCTCTCTCTCTCTCTCTCTCTCTCTCTCTCTCTCTCTCTCCTCCCTCTCTCTCTCTCTCTCTGTCTCTCTCTCTCCCTCTCTCTCTCTCTTTCTCTCTCTCCCTCTCTCTCTCTCTGTCTCTCCCTCTCTCTCTCTCTCTGTCTCTCTCTCCCTCTCTCTCTCTCTCTCTCTCTCTCTCTGTCTCTCTCTGTCCCTCTTTCTCTCCCTCCCTCTCTCTGTCCCTCTTTCTCTCCCTCCCTCTCTCTGTCCCTCTTTCTCTCCCTCCCTCTCTCTGTCTCTCTCTCTCTCTGTCTCTCTCTCTCTCTCTCTGCCTCTCTCTCTCTCTCTCTCTGCCTCTCTCTCTCTCTCTCTCTCTCTCTCTCACTCTCTCAATTTTGAATTTCAATTTCATGTTGCTTTATTGGCATGACAAAAAAAAAATGCATTTGTGTTGCCAAAGCATAAGAACAAACATATATAAACAACGACAAGGAGTAAATATATCTGATATAATAATACAAGTAAACAGGATAATTATGATATAGATGCAGATACTAAACACATTCTGTGCATGTCCTTCAAATGGTACATTGAAACAATAATATATATAAAAAAAAGAATACAGACAAACAAAATAATAAAAAAAAATAATATAAATATATATATAACTTGTATAAATAATTCTTATACCAGTTTCTATTTATTTAGCCTTGTATTGTGGCAGGAGAAGACATATTTAGCAGCTAGCCATGCCGTGCTTTTATCTTCCCCTAATAAAAAAAGAAGCTTTTTGTCCTCAGTGTAGGAAGTGAAGCCTGGTATATGTTTTTCAAATTTTTGGAAATATTTGGTTCTTAAGTCTTCATATTTGGGACATGTACATAGGAAATGTAATTCTGTTTGGATATCCTGGTGGCAGTGTGTACAGACTCGTTCCTCTCTTGGTCTCCACTCTTTTAAATGTCGACCTCTTTCAATTTCCAGCTCGTGGTCACTGACTCTGGATTTTGTTAAAATTCGTATTTCTTTTGGATTTTTTGTTTTGAGATATTCGGCCAATTGGATATCTCTGTTCAGGGATTGATAACAGAGGAGTTTGTGTTGTATTTTATTTTCATTTTGCCATTGTTCTGTATACTCGTCTTTTAATTTAGTTTCAAATCTTTTGATTGAAGACTGAGGATTGTGTCTGTGGCGGCTCTGATGCTCAGTGTACCTGTCTCTCTCTCTACCTGTCTGTCTACTACTGACTGTGTTTAGCTCCGTGTACCTGTCTCTCTCTCTACCTGTCTGTCTACTATTGACTGTGTTTAGCTCCGTGTACCTGTGAGCCAGCTGGTCCAGGGGGTGGACATCTGAACCCCGCTGGTTGCTCAGGAGATCTTTGTATACAATGGAATTTTTATCAGCTTGATTTAAATGCTGCCAGAATTTAATTGACCTTTTTTGGATTTGAATTTTCAGAGGGAATATACCGAGTTCTGCTCTGCATGCATTGTTTGGGGTGTTTGGGCGAACTTTTAGAATAATTTTACAGAATTCCAGTTGCAGTTTTTCATTATTGGCGTTATCAGAGAATTGTAGATTTTTAGCCAAATTCTTGCGGGGATATTTGTTTTTCCAAATTTGCATTTGATTGCATACAAGGCTCTCCGAGCTTTATTCCATAGTGTGTTTATGGCCAGGTTGAAACTCCCTGATGCTCTAATTTCAACCCCTAAGTAATTATAGGAACCCTTTTGTTCTAGTCTGGTGTTGCCCAGAGTGAAGTTGTACCTCTGTCTATTTCCCTGAGATCTGGCTCTCCTCTGAAATACCATAACACTGGTCTTTTTCAGATTGACTGTCAGTGCCCATTTCTGACAGTACTGCTCTAGGACGGACAGGCCCTGTTGTAAACCCTCTTCTGTTGGGGACAACAGAACCAGATCATCGGCATAGAGCAGGAACTTGATGTTGGTATCATGGAGTGTGAGACCTGGGGCTGCAGATTGTTCCAACATGGCTGCTAGTTCATTGATGTAAATGTTAAACAGTGTTGGACTCAAACTGCATCCCTGTCTCACTCCACGCCCTTGTTTGAAGAATTCTGTTCTTTTGGAGCCAATTTTTACTGCACATTTATTTTCTGTGTACAGTGATTTAATAGTATCATAGACTTTACCCCCTATACCGCTTTCGATAAGTTTATAAAAAAGCCCATCATGCCATATTGTGTCAAAAGCTTTTTTAAAGTCTATAAAACATGCAAATATTTTCCCATTTTTAATTTTGGTGTAGTTTTTAATAAGGGTGTGCAGAGTATAAATGTGGTCTGACGTACGATATTTTGGTAAAAAGCCAATTTGATTTTTACTTAAGACATTGTGCTTGGTAAGGAAGGACAATATTCTGGCATTAATAATACTGCAGAAAACCTTCCCCAGACTACTGTTCACACAGATGCCTCTGTAGTTGTTAGGGTCCAATCTGTCACCATTTTTGAAAATAGGTCTCTCTGTTTGTTGTTGTTATGATTGAATGCTGTGTTGTGATTAGCTGGTCTAACAATGTGACATCACTTCCTCTTTTCAGGATCTAAAGAAGCCGTTTGACAAATCCTGGAAGGATTATGAGACCAAAGTGTAAGACAACAAAACACCTCAACACAACTTTTATTCATCCTTTTTTTTCGCCTTTTTGACGTTTTTCTTTCATCATTTTAAAAAAAAATTTCGACATTGTTGGCCCTGCTTCCAACGTTTTTTCGTCTCACGGCTGCAGGTTACAGCGGTCTTGCTTAATATTTGTGGTGTTTCTTTGTCTTTTAGACATTTTTGATGCCTTTTTTTTTACATTTGTGTCACTTTTTCCTCTGGTTTTGTGGCTTTTTTTTTTAAGTTTTTGTGGCTTGTACGGTTGCAAGGTTACAGTTTTCTTGCTCAACCACATTGAAAATACTTTCTTAACTTGTTTCGTCTTGCCCAATACTGGACCAATGTCAAACATTTATTATTTCACATCAGTCATTTAGACACTCAAACATAGGGAAACAGGGTCCAGGTTGGAAAATAAATCCCCCTTTTAACTCGACCTTCAACCTTTTCTCCAGAGTGAAGATCGAGAAGGAGAAGAGGGAACACGCCAAGCAGCACGGGATGATTCGCACGGAGTTCAGCGGCGGAGAGATCGCCGAGGAGATGGAGAAGGAGAGACAACTCTTCCAGCTGCAGATGTGTGAGGTAAGGACTAGGCCTGAAACTATTCCTCGAGTAACTCAAATAATAGTGGGAATGCTGTTCAGCAGCATTCCCACTATTGTTATTCAGTTCTTTCTTTATTTTTATTATTCCGTACGTTTTTTGGCTCTCCGTAACTTCTGCATACGTTGAGCTATTAAAACCATTCAACTTTTAAAATGTTCAGCTCTTTCAGCTAATGATGGGACTTCTTCAACTTTTTTTCTACTATTTATACTTTTTTAAATATTAAGCTTTTTAACACTTTTTTTTTTTAACATTGGGAGCATGCTCTAAGTCCTTCAAATCCTCTTCTGCTTCAAAATGTATCTCCTCCTACATTCTTTAAACTGTTCACAAAATATTCAGGTATTCAGGGTGTGCTCAGTGTTTTGATATCTTGGTCTGTCACTACTTCAACTTCTTACGAATTTAAGCTGTTCATCCAGTTTAGCTTTAGCAATTCAGCTATTCAGCATTCCCACGCCTTTTCTGCAGGAAATGCATTTTCTAGTTCCATTACTATTTGCCTCGAAGCTCCGTTTAATCAACGTTACCAATGTTGTATCGCTGACGGTGTTTCTGCACGGATGATTATTACTGTCGCACACCGGGCTGACGCTGCAGGCGACACATGTCATGAAGACTGGGGCTGGAGAAAACGACAGAAAGTGTCCAAAGTTTGGAATCAGTTCAAACATAATTAAAACGAAAACTCTGTACCATGTGTCTCTCTTTGCAAAACTGAACTAGCTTACCACAATAATAGCTCGAGGTCAATGTTTCAGCATCTCAACAGAAAACATAGAGTCCAACTTAATCCTCCATTCCACGAAGAGTACCTGCTGCAGCCCTAGTGAGGACGCTCCCATTCATCCTGCCAGTCGGGAAAGAAATCATCACCGTTATTTTGGTCAATATTGAAATCAGGATTATGTAACAGGATTCCTTACGTATCTTATCTTATCTTATGTATCTTATCTTATTAACCCTGGCTGGTATCTGTCCGCAGTATCTCCTTAAAGTGAACGAGATCAAAGTGAAGAAAGGCGTCGACTTCCTGCAGAACCTCATCAAGTATTTCCACGCTCAGTGCAAGTACGTCGCTGCGCAAAGAAACTCTCCTTTAATATCCAAATATATGTGTAAACATGTAAATTTATATTCGGTGCAGAAATGTTTGTCTCTACGTTGTCTGTGGTCAGTTTTTTCCAGGACGGACTGAAAGCCGTCGAGAGTCTGAAACCATCTGTAGAGAAGCTGACGACAGAGCTGACGACGGTGAGACACACACACACACACACACACACACACAGACGCACGCACACATGCACGCACACACACACACACACACACACACACACACACACACAACAGACACATGCACACACAGACACACAGACGCACGCACACACACACACAACCGACGCACACACACACACACACACACACACACACACACACACACACACACAGTCTCACACACACACACACACAGTCACACACACACACACACACACAGACGACCACACACACACAGTCACACACACACAGACGACCACACACACACAGTCACACACACACAGACGACCACACACAGAAGCACACACACACAGACGCACACACACGCACACACACACACACACACACACACACACACACACATACACACAAAGTCACACACACACACAGACGACCACACACACACAGTCACACACATACACAGACGACCACACACAGAAGCACACACACACAGACGCACGCACACACACACACACACAGTTATTTTCAAGTTTTTTTTCTTAAAATGTTTTTAAGTTTTACGAGTTTTTTTTCTGAATTATTAAGACTATATTATCTTAAAGTACTATGGCTTTTATCTTTTTACAATATTACAATTTTTTACTTGTAAATGTACTGTTAAAAAACATTTAAATGAAGGAAATGTTTATATATTTAGTTATTAACTTGTTGTGTGGCGTTCAGATTAAGCAGACTCAGGACGGCGAGAGGAAACAGCTGACTCAGCTCCGAGACGTCCTGAAGGCGTCTCTGCAGTCCGAGCAAAAAGAGGTGAGACGAGATTTAAACTACTTTATCTTCTGCCACTCTGAGAACCCTTTAGCAGGACTTTTACTAAAGACAACGGCGTCATTAACGACACCATATTACGCATTTTATTGGTGTAAATTCACATATGTTTTTCAAGATCTTTATCTTTATTATTCTTCCGTACCCCTTTTTTCAAACCGTTACTCCTTCCACATTTATCAACATATAAACTTCATTCAAACATCAAAACATTCAGCTCAATTCAGAATGGCCAGCTATTACTTTTCTTATTCATAACATTCGTAATTTCCAAAATATTCAACATTTTCGAGGAAATTTTCCCCATTCAAGTGAATGGACAGAATGTTCAAATTTGACAGAAATTCATACATTTTCAACTGCTATTTACTCATTCATACATTCACAGAGAAACTCCATTTTTGTCGCCTTTTTTGTCGCCTTTATGTCGCCTTTCATCGCCTTTTCGCCTCCTTTTTGTCACCTTTTCTGTCGTCTTTTTGTCGCCTTTCCGTTGCCTTTTTGTCGCAGATAGTGCTAAACTAGATTGGATTAAGATGGCTTAGTCACCATAAAACTACAAATATGGAGGCTTAAGTTGGTTGTATTTCCTGGTTCTTTCGACAGGATGCTCAGAACAAACAGAGTGCCGGTTACAGCCTCCATCAGCTGCAGGGCAACAAGGCGCACGGCACTGAGCGCTCCGGATTCCTCTACAAGAAAAGTGAGGGGTAAGTGAGTGAACTCAATGTCACAGAATGCAACAGGAAGAATACACATGCTAAAGTCTTTACAATTAGACATGGAAGACTGGATCCTTAATATGGATGATCACAAATAAAGTAAAGAGTAGCACTACAATTTCACTTTTTAAAAAAACGTTTCAGAAAGACTCCGCCTTCTTTAGTGTGAGTATTTGTGAAAGGGAAACTTAGTTGTTTTTCAAGCTGGACCCTATTCTCCCATGCTTTTGTGTCTGACAAATGGGAACAACAATCTTTGAAATTGGTCCAGTATTAATAAGCAAGAAACAAGCTGCAATGTAATAGTAAACCCCTTCACTTTCACCAAACCCACCATACTCCATGTAAATAATCAGGACTTTTAGCGTGTATATAGCCGGCATATTTCCACCGGGCACCATGTAAATAATCAGGACTTTTAGCGTGTATAGAGCCAGCATATTTCCACCAGACTCCATGTAAATAATCAGTACTTTTAGCGTGTATAGAGCCAGCATATTTCCACCAGACTCCATGTAAATAATCAGGACTTTTAGCGCGTATAGAGCCAGCATATCTCCACATGTAAATGGGTGAATTAAGAGTTTATTTCAACCAAACCAGAGTGGTGATTGTTGGAACAGTGGAAAGATGAACCAAGACGGCTTTTGATAGTTTTATTTAGTTTCTGTCCACTTTGAATGAAGTGTGTTTTACGATGATAAAAGTACTGATTATTTACATGGAGTCTGGTGGGTTGGGTGATGGTGTTTTAACTAAAAGGTCTATCTCTGTAGGGATCCTTACCATAATGTTGTCAGACACTTAGAATAATAAGGTTGAAAAATACCAAAGCTACCCTTTAAGCAAACGGAGAATTGGTACAAAAAGATTGATATGTGTTCAATGTGTTTCCTCAGACTGAGGAAGGTTTGGCAGAAGAGGAAGTGCTCGGTGAAGAACGGTTTCCTGACCATCTCCCACGGCACGGTAAGAGGCTACACATCCTCTCCTCCTGTTGGTCCTCCTGCATGTACTTAAGGTCTTGCAATGCGAGAATATCTGGTCACCAAATGTTTGTGCCAATGCACATGGTTATTATGAGTGGGGGTGGAAATCAATTCATGTATGTATCAAGATTTTTTGCGACTTTTTAAAAAATATATTCTTTTCCCTAGAATAAGTATTTTTTAGGGCTGTCAGCGTTAACGCATTAATCGCGAAAGCCGAATTAAAATATCACAAAAGCACGTCAAACTTGAGCTACCACCTACGGAGCTAAGCATAGTAGTACAGTTAACGTGATGCTACCTGCTAGCATGCTACCCACTCAGGAGAGTGCTACTTGCCGACCTGTGGATGAAACCAAATCCCAAAAAATTACTACAGCTCTTGCAAAACGGGTGGCAACTAACTGCAGACCTGACAGCATCGTAGAGGACTCGGGTCTTAAAGACGTACTACGGTTGGCATGTTCTGACCTGTCTCATTGCCGTTGAGGGGGACAGTAGTTGTCACGGATACACAGCCTGTACCACACGGAGAAAGCAGCCACACTGGAACAGCTGCAGAGTGCAAATGCTGTCTCATTAACCGGTGATCACTGGACGTCAGTGAGGAATCAACATTATTTAGGAGTTACTAAACACTATATTGACTCTAGTAAGGATAGGGATTTGTAGTTTTTTAGTTAGGTACTTGGAGGAATTGTGCAATAATGACAGATTCACACATTTTTCTTTTGTTTACAGTAAATAAATAATTACAAATCTTAAAATCAAATTCTTTGCATTCATTTGATTCCCAATCAAGATCCACTGGTAAGAATGGCTTTCGATTGTTAATATGTACTTAAAAACTGTTCTGAAATGCAAAATAATAGAATTTTAATCATGTGATAAAATATGCGATTAACTATAGAAATTCAACGATTAATCGCGATTAAAATATTTTATCATTTGACAGCGCTAGTATTTTTTATTTTTTTATTTTTTTTATGATTGAGCTAAATATGTCTCATGATATATTGTCTCTAGAATTGTTTTATTCAACCCTTTGTTTTCATTAAACCTTGTGTTGTCGTATTGTCGACCTGCAACTTTGTGTTTTTCTGGGTCGAAATTTCAACATTTTGTTGTTCTTTTTTTACACTTTTCTTGATGTTTTTGTTGATTTTATTCCAATTGTTTCATCACTTTCTGTCGCTTTTTCCGGCGGGTTTTTCCCCCGCATTTTTCCAATTTTTTTGGTAACTTTTTTAAACAAGTTTTTGTCACTTTTGCCGATGTTTTTTTTTTTTATTTTATTTTTGCCACTTTTTCCCGATTTTTTTGGTCACTTTTTTCAGCGTTTAAAATAAAAAATGTTTTTGTTGATTTTTTTTTTTTCCTGCGTTTTTGTAACTTTTTCCAACATATGTCACTTTTTTCAACATTCTTTGGTCATAGTTTTGATATGGAGAGTTTTTGTAAACGGGTCAAATTTGACCCGAGGTCAACAGGAGGGTTAAAGAAGGAAACGAAAATCCCAATACTGAAAACGTCTAGAATCGCAGTTAATGAAAATCGCAAAATACTAATCAAACCGGCACCCATGAATCGAGAAAGAATGGAATCGGGACAAAAGCATATGATCTCAGCCCGAGTGATTATATCATATATTATATATATTATATTAATATTATATCTTCTGTCCCGTGTCTCTCAGGCTAACACACCTCCAGCCAAACTGAACCTGCTCACCTGCCAGGTGAAGAGGAATCCGGAGGAGAAGAAAAGCTTCGACCTGTTCTCACGTGAGCTGCAGACACACCTGTTCACACTAACACCTGCTGTTTACTTCCTGCTGTCTGACTGCTGTTTCCTGTTGTTTACGTCCTGCTGTCTGACTGCTGTTTCCTGTTGTTTACTTCCTGCTGTCTGACTGCTGTTTCCTGTTGTCTACTTCCTGCTGTCTGACTGCTGTTTCCTGTTGTTTACTTCCTGTTTCCTGCAGACGACAGGACGTATCACTTCCAAGCCGAGGACGAAGCAGAGTGTCAGATGTAAGTATTGTTTTTAAAATAACTTTGTGTCGTTTCCCCTCAGTTTCTCTAAATGGAGCAAAAGTTCTGTTACTGCGGAAATATCAGCATTTTTGTGCGTGTGTGTGTGTGTGTGTGCGTGTGTGTGTGTGTGTGTGTGTGTGTGTGTGTGTGTCTGTGTGTGTGTGTGTGTGTGTGTGTGTGTGTGTGCAGCTGGGTGTCGGTGCTGCAGAACAGCAAGGAGGAGGCGCTGAACGCTGCGTTTAAAGGCGATCAGGACGAAGGAGAGAACAACATCGTGCAGGAGCTGACCAGAGCCATCGTCGAGGAAGTGAAGAGGATGAGCGGCAACGACAGCTGCTGCGATTGCGGAGCCGCTGGTCAGTGTGGTGGAATTTCCAGAAACGCCATGTAGTGGTATGATGAGACTAAAGGGAAAGCTTAGACATCAGATCATAATAGGTTACAGGTAGGGATGCACCAAATCCAGATTTTTAGGGGTTCGGCCGAATACCAAATCCACTGGTTAAGATTCTGCTGAATCCTCCTCCCATCCTCAGTCCATGAACACAGTAAATGTACCAGAGTCTGGTAGGACCAGGCTAATGTACCAGAGTCTGGTAGGACCAGGCTAGCATGTAAAGAAAAATTGATAATAGAACGCTGAAAAATGTTAGAAGATTTTTTCAAAAAAGCACAGAAAAAGTAACTAAAACATCAGAAAAGGGCCGGCCTCTAGCTCAGCGTGCGCCCCATGTTGGCTGAGTCCTTTGCAGCGGCCCAAGTTTGAATCCGACCTGCTGCGTGTCTTCCCCCATCTCTCTCCCCCTTTCCTGTCTATCCACTGTCACTGTCTAAAAAAGCCCCCAAAAAGCTTTAAAAACGTCAAAAAAGCGCAGAAAAATATTGACAGAAACTTCGAAAAAAGTGACAAAATTGTTGAAAAAGACGACCAAAAACGTTGGAATTTTTTTTACATTTTGACCCAGAAAAACAAAAAGTTGCATGATGGTCGACAGGGAAGACAACACAAGGGTTAAGTTAGCTGAGTGTCTCTCCATTCTCTCTGCTGATTCCTCCTGTCTTCATAAAAGCTCAGTTTTTCGGTTTGGCAGCTTCTAAATCTTAAGTTCTGGCTTCAGGTCCCACCTGGCTGTCCACCAACCTGGGGGTGCTGATCTGCATCGAGTGTTCGGGGATCCACCGGGAGATGGGGGTCCACTACTCGCGGATCCAGAGTCTGGACCTGGACGTCCTGGGAACCTCCGAGCTGCTGGTGAGAAAAATATAAAAATATACTTCTAGCAAAAGATTTTCATGTGTTTAAAAGGAGCCCTGACTAGTACAACATGTGTAAGATTAACGTGGGCGTCAGCTATAAATGCCTATGTGTCCTAATAGTCTGGGTTCCTTTAAAAGCATTTTAAGACAGTTTCATTAAATCATAAATGATAGAAAGCAATATCATAATAAAAGATTAAACTTTAGAGCATCCAGAAACTGTGAGAAATAGAGATACACCAATTGACCGGCTGGTGACCGGAATTGGCCGGTTTTCATGTGATTGGCCGTGACCAGCGACCGGCCGATCAGTCTGACATATGCCGATTTTATGCCGGTCAAATGCTGTAAATAAATAACATTGTAAAGGCTACCGTACACAATGCATAGGCATTATATATAGGCTAGCAAATAATAACATTAAACCCACTGTTCATTACATTATCTTAATGCAGTGTAACTACTGTAGCATGTAAATAATGCACATAAAATACAAACGTGAGCGAGGGCGTTATTAGGCCTATATCAAATCAACAGCCACGTGCAACCTAGCTAGCAGGTGAAGGCAAGGCAAGGCAGCTTTATTTGTAGAGCACATTTCAGCAACAGGGCAATTCAAAGTGCTTTACATGAAAACAGATTAAAAACAATTAAAAACAGATAAAATATGAGAATAAAAGTTCCAGTGCAGTATAAGAAATTAAACATTAAAGAGCAGTTAAAACAGTTAAATATATAAAAGCAGATTTTAGGCTGCTAGTATGGGACAACGTATAAGCCGTTGCTCTATACACGTAATGTAAATGGACTGTTCTTATATAGCGCTTTTCTAGTCTTAACGACTACTCAAAGCGCTTTAACATAGTACAGAAACCATTCACCATTCTCACACATTCATAAACTGTGGCCGAGGCTGCCGTACAAGGAGCCACCTGCTCATCAGATAAAGATTCACACACATTTACACTCCGATGGCGCAGCATCGCGGGCAACTCGTGGTTCAGTGTCTTGCCCAAGGACACTTCGACATGGGACTGCAGGGCCAGGGATCGAACCACCAACCTTCCGATTGGCAGGCGGCCGCTCTACCACTGAGCCACAGCCGCCACCGATCCACCCACAATCCTTGCCGTTCCCAGAACAGGCCGGTCCCACTGGTCTTACTTTTTAATTCTCTTTATATGCTTATATAGATTGCCATACAGTTTCAACAGTGCAACTTCAGTATAAGAAATAAACAGTTATTAAGAAAGGCAACATCAAATAGAAAGGTCTTCAACCTTGATTTAAAAGAACTGAGAGTTGCAGCAGACGTGCAGTTTTCTGGGAGACCACCTGAGAGGTCTGGGTGGGTCATAGTGCAGTAGCAGACCTGTCCCAGACCACCTGAGAGGTATGGGTGGGTCATAGTGCAGTAGCAGATCTGTCCAATTTTAGTTGCTAAATATATCACATTTCTTTAGTTGATATTGATGTGAAAAGAAGGAAATGGTTCTAACATTGCTCTTTAGATGTGTGTGAATGTCCCCCACCAGGAGTAATTTATATAGTTCTATTTTATAGTGATCCATTATCTGTTCAACACATGTTCTATTAAACAAAAGATAGAAAATAAATATTTATGTGTGCTGTAAAGTGGGTAGAAAAAATGAAATCGGCTGAAATCGGTATCGGCTGGTCTAACTTAATGTCGACCTCGAAAATTGCAATCGGTGCATCTCTAGTGTGAATGTGACAAAGCCCTGTGTTGTGTTTTTAGTTGGCGAAGAACGTGGGAAACGCCAGCTTTAACGAGATCATGGAGGCGGAGCTGTCGGCGCAGGACGTCACCAAACCCGACCCGAGCAGCGACATGTGAGTCCAACAGGAAACAGGAAGTCTGGCATTTAGAAAGAGAGGAAATGTAATCACCATTAAATAAGTTTTATAACAGTTAAATAAATGACGGAGACCAGTGAAGTCTCTTTCCCGGTGATGGCTGAGCGTTACTGAGCAGCCTCCAACTGAGCTTGAAGACGTAGATGTGACGTGAGCAACCTGTCTGAAAGTTGGAAGTCTTCTGGTAGCTGTGCCAAGAGAAATCTCAATCATTCCCAATCTAGCAGAGACGGAGAGCGTAGGTATATGTAAGGAGATAACATAGACACAGGCTAATTATTGATCACTAAAATGATAGTTAACATTAGTAATTAAACTTAAACAGCTAATGGAAGTCCAAACTGCCTGAGAGCTTCTCCTGTACTATACGGTAATTCCTCTACTATGAGACAGTAAGTCTCGTGGTTATGACCCAATCGTTAGCCTATTTTTATAAAAACGTCTGCTACGGAGCCATAACGTGAGGTACAAGGTAATGGAGCCTTTTATACATTCTCGTGTTTCTTTAGAAATAAACAACGGACAAATAGAGTCTTTAAACTCTTCAGATGTAAAGTTATTCTCTGTCAAAGTGATGTCAGAATGAATGGCAGTCAATGGGATGCTAACGGGAGGTGATGGCTTGGTAGCATCAAAATGGCGCCATAGGAGCTACGCGTTGTGGACGCTCGCTTACCCCCCTTGGTAATCATCAACAGCAGAGCCAAACTTAGGCAACATTTCACATGTTTTTGTTGTTTTTTTGACGTTTTTATATTTCTACGTTTTGTTCGACCCTTTTGTCGCTTTTTAATCACATGTTTAGTTTTTCAACTTCAACGGTTTTTTTTTCTTCAGTTTATTTAAGGTTTATCCACTTTTTCGGTGTTTTAGTCACGATGGTTTATCGTATTTTTTATTACTTTTTTAAGACTTTTCTGTCACATCTTTGTTGTTTTTGTGTATATCTTTCTACGTTTTTGTCACTTTTTCATTTAGTTGCTTTATTTGAATAGACTTAGTTGCCATTTTTGAACCAAGTATCTGTCTGTTGTATCTTTTACCTTTTTGTCCTATTTTTGCAGTTTTGTATCTGTCACTTTTCTCAACTGACTGGATGGATGGATGGATGGATGGATGGATGGATGGATGGGTAGATGGATGGATGGGTGGATGGATGGATGGATGGGTAGATGGATGGATGGGTGGATGGATGGATGGATGGGTGGATGGATGGATGGATGGGTGGGTGGGTGGATGGATGGATGGGTGGATGGGTAGATGGATGGATGGATGGATGGATGGATGGGTGGGTGGATGGATGGATGGTGGGTGGATGGGTAGATGGATGGATGGATGGATGGGTAGATGGATGGATGGGTGGATGGATGGATGGGTGGGTGGGTGGATGGATGGGTGGGTAGGTGGGTAGATGGATGAATGGATGGGTGGATGGGTGGATGGTGGGTGGATGGACGGATGGATGGATGGATGGATGGGTAGATTGATGGCTGGGTGGATGGATGGGTGGGTGGATGGATGGATGGATGGGTGGATGGGTGGGTGGATGGATGGATGGATGGATAAATGGATGGATGGATGGATAAATGGATGGATGGATGGATGGATGGGTGGATGGATGGATGGGTGGGTAGGTAGGTGGATGGATGGATGGATGGGTGGATGGACGGATGGATGGATGGGTAGGTAGATGGATGGATGATTGGATGGTGGGTGGGTGGACGGATGGATGGGTGGATGGATGGATGGATGGGTAGCTGGATGGGTAGATGGGTGGATGGATGGGTAGATGGATGGGTGGATCGGTGGATGGATGGATGGATGGGTGGATGGATGGATGGTGGGTGGGTGGATGGATGGATGGATGGGTGGATGGGTAGATGGATGGATGGATGGGTGGATGGATGGATAGATGGATGGATGGATGGGTAGATGGATGACTTTATATGTCCCAATGGAAATTTTAGGCATCCAGTAGCTTAGACAACCATAACACAACTAACATATACTGTAGCTCAAATACATAAAAATCAGTTAACAATTAGTGCAGTGATTACAGAGGTCTGGTATGGACTGACCATGTGATGCAATGACCATGATAAGGTGCTATGGTGGTAGTGCAGGGATTGAACAGTGCAATAGCTTATCATTAAATGTTAACTATGAAAAGACAAGAATGTAAACATAATAGAATTGCTTGACAAACAAGACAAGAAATAATATACTTTAAAGCAGCCATATTCTGCTCATTTTCAGGTTCATAATTGTATTTTAAGGTTGTACCAGAATAGGTTTACATGGTTTAATTTTCTAAAAACACCATATTGTTGTTGTACTGCACCGCTCTCTCTCACTGCTGCAGATCCTCTTTTCACCTGGTCTCTGTTTTAGCTACAGAGTGAGACCTCTTTTCTTCTTCTTCTTCTGGACTATATTTGATTGCACTTGCACATTCCCAGTAGCTCAGATGTAGATCATGTCAGCTAGCTAGCTCCATAGACAGTAAAAGAAAGGCTGACTTCGGTCAGTTACAAGGCAGGATTAGCTGGGAGACTTCTAAATGAGGGCGCACATGGAAGTAGTTCTTTTGTAGATTATGGTGAACTTGTGTGTGTTGTAGCAGTGCTTTGCTATTGAGAATGAGGTAGCATGCTAGCGTAGGCATGCTAACGTTAGCATTAGCGTTAGCATGCTAACGCTACGAGCTAATGGTTGCGGTTAGCCTGCTCGTTTCGGCTTGTGACGTCACAAGCCGTGCAGATTTTGACCAGCTCACCCAGAGACTGAAGGCAGGACACATTCAGAAACCGTATCTCACTCTAAACAGCACGGATGGAAGTTTGTATGTGTGTGGAAGCACCAGAGACACAAAAGAACTCCCCAAATCCCAGAAAAAGATTTTGATTTTTTTCATAATATGGGCACTTTAAGAACAATATATAACAGACAATAAATTATAAGATGTAGATGTTATGAG
>NC_050191.1:2307892-2310392 GCF_008315115.2 Sander lucioperca
TAATTAAAGTTTCTTAATGTTCAGATCAGAGCAAGGTCCTCCACAGAGACCTCCAGTCAGGGCCGAATCCATGGACAAACGAGGTACTCACACACACACACACACACACACACACACACACACACACACACACACACACACACACAGACGGAGAATCCAGAACTTCTGGCAGCCATCCCACAGTGTAAGACAACCAATCAAATCCTCTGAAGATGGTGATGTCATGTTGCTGTTTATTCTCTCTGCAGGGACTAAGCCCAAATCCCCACACCGTGCAGCTCCCCCGACCCCCAAACCCAGGAGCACCTTCTCCGTAAGTCCTCAAACACAACAGCACAGAGGTCAGAGGTCACCACTGACAGACTGTCAACAGGTGGATTTAAAGAGACAGTACTCCAATATTAAAAACTAATTTTCCTCTAGATCAAGGCCGCCCTATTTGGGGCCTGCAGGCCAAGTTTGGCCCGTCCCCTCTTTGTTTTGGCCCGCCATGGATTTGACATGCTCATGCTTATTCTCCTCTTATTTTAAAAGTAATGACTACGAAATGTACATTTTGTGCAGTTGAAAAGTACGTAATCGAGTTAAACGACAATGTAATGCACAGTGCTGGTAAACTTCCCATTTAAATTACATACGTACGTTTTATCTACGGAGAATGGCAAGAACTACGGTATTATTTATTTATTGTGACTGTCGGTCAGAACGCGGGAGCTCAGAGACGTTTCCTTTAGTTTACATTCAAAGTCTCACCAACAAAAACAGAGATTATGACACAGTGACTCCTTCAGGTTGTTTCTTGGTTTTTGGGTAGTTCATCTACAGAAACAGTTCAAATAACATCACTTAAGTCCTGCGTTTTTACAGTTTTGTTACTGTAAAATACTGAATACAAATATTCACAATTTGACTCAATGATATGAGTAATAGGGGACTTGAAAATGTGACTGTTAAATTTATGATTTTGTTAATGGAGTTTGGTGTAGTTTACTGTTTTGCAACCAACATAAATTCATTCTTACTGTGTGTGTGTGTGTGTGTCTGTGCGCCTGTGTCTGTGTGTGTGTGTGTGTGTGTGTGTGTGTGTGTGTGTGTGTGTGTGCGTGTCTGCGTGCGTCTGTGTGTGTGTGTGTGTGTGTGTGTGTGTGTGTGTAGAAGCAGAAGCCTCAGAGAGTGAAAGCCATATACAACTGTTCGGCCGATAATCCAGACGAGCTGACGTTTACGGAGGGCGAGGTGATCGTGGTGGAGCGGGAGGAGGACAGCGAGTGGTGGGTGAGTGGCGGCCGCACCTTTCCCCCAATCAGGACACACATCGGGCCCTAACTCGCACCCGGCGCAGCGCAAAGCACGACCCAAGTGTCTTTGCTAGTTTCAGACCGTCCAGCGCCCACGTCGTTTAAATAAGAAATACACCTGCACCCATCTGTGGCCCATGGTCTTACAGGGAGGTGTGTTCAGGTGCATTCTGGGCGTGCTGGTCTTACAGGGAGGTGTGTTCAGGTGCATTCTGGGAGTATTGCTATCTTGAGGCAGCAGGAAGTGATGGCACCATTGACCAACAAAAACCTGGTCTAAAGTCAATAACGCAGCATTTCATTGTTATTTTAACAGAGCATTAGTAAAATGCTCCTAGGCTCGTACACAGCATGCACACTATGCTTGTTACACACACAGGGACGCACAGCAGCACACACACACACACACACACACACACACATGCAGAAGATTACAAATAAAAATATTACGGTGTAAATCCTCTATCATAATAGCAATGCTCCAAGGTCCAAACACGCCTGGCTTTTAAAGGGAATGGGAGATGATCTCTGATTGGTTGATTGCATGTTACGCACAAAACACACCTCTGATTAATGAAGACACTAAGTACAACCCTTTAGAACCATGACCCCGGCACACGGACCCTTTTTACTGCCGTCAAACTAGCAAAAGTGGATTTGGACACGCCCTAAACACACCTGCACCAGGCGTTTCACGCCGTGACCTCAGATCGTTAAAATAGCGCCCTGAGAGTCTCTAAAACACGCCACACTTTACTTCCTCTTCCACATGAGTTTGTGTCGTGTGTTTCAGGTCGGTCACGTTGAGGCAGATCCGACCCGGCGAGGAGCGTTTCCTGTCACCTTCGTTCACTTCATCACAGAGTGACCCAGACGCCAACGCCATCGCCAACGCCAACGCCACCGAGACACTGCTGTGTTCAAACGTTTCCTCTGCTGCCCTGCAGGACTTTACAAACTCACAGAACTTCATTTTATATTTTTGTTAATTATGGAGTTCATTGTTCTTTAACCAACATCAATTAAATCATACTGTGTGTGTGTGTGTGTGTGTGTGTGTGTGTGTGTGTGTGTGTGTGTGTGTGTGTGTGTGTGTGTGTGTGTGTGTGTGTGTCTCTCACCATTATTATTATTATTATTTTAACATGTTGGTTGAAGGGAAACTCTTTCCATGTGAGAATGGTTTAATATGATTTTATTTT
>NC_050191.1:2317892-2320392 GCF_008315115.2 Sander lucioperca
GCTCTGGGCCGAGCCCAGGAGCTGCTGCTCATCCTGGGTGAGACCGGCCGACACTGGCTCACATTTAGATACCCCCACATCATCTCATACCCTTCACCATACCCCACATCATCTCATACCCTTCACCATACCCCCACATCATCACATACCCTTCACCATACCCCCACATCATCTCATACCCTTCACCATACCCCCACATCATCACATACCCTTCACCATACCCCACATCATCTCATACCCTTCACCATACCCCCACATCATCTCATACCCTTCACCATACCCCCACATCATCACATACCCTTCACCATACCCCACATCATCACATACCCTTCACCATACCCCCACATCATCTCATACCCTTCACCATACCCCACATCATCTCATACCCTTCACCATACCCCCACATCATCACATACCCTTCACCATACCCCCACATCATCTCATACCCTTCACCATACCCCCACATCATCTCATACCCTTCACCATACCCCCACATCATCACATACCCTTCACCATACCCCCACATCATCACATACCCTTCACCATACCCCCACATCATCTCATACCCTTCACCATACCCCCACATCATCACATACCCTTCACCATACCCCCACATCATCTCATACCCTTCACCATACCCCCACATCATCTCATACCCTTCACCATACCCCCACATCATCACATACCCTTCACCATACCCCCACATCATCCCATACCCTTCACCATACCCCCACATCATCTCATACCCTTCACCATACCCCCACATCATCACATACCCTTCACCATACCCCACATCATCACATACCCTTCACCATACCCCCACATCATCTCATACCCTTCACCATACCCCCACATCATCACATACCCTTCACCATACCCCACATCATCACATACCCTTCACCATACCCCCACATCATCACATACCCTTCACCATACCTACAGATTGACATGGGGTACTTTCCATAAGATCATCTCTCAATGCAAATCATACCAGCTAATAGTCTAACTGACATAAAGGCTACTTTTAATAAGCATGGTGTGTATGTGTTTTTATGTCTCTCTCTGTGTGTGTGTGTGTGTGTGTGTGTGTGTGTGTGTGTGTGTGTGTGTGTGTGTGTGTGTGTGTGTGTGTGTGTGTGTGTGTGTGTGTGTGTGTGTGTGTGTGTGTGTGTGTGTGTGTAGACGAGTACTGGCAGAACCACCCGGAGCTCCACGACATCCCCATCTACTACGCCTCGTCTCTGGCCAGGAAGTGCATGGCGGTCTACCAGACCTACATCAACGCCATGAACGACAAGATCCGCAAGGCCATCAACGTCAACAACCCCTTCGTCTTCAAGCACATCAGCAACCTCAAGGTCAGTGGCGCTCGGCGAAAACGTTCGGGGATGTTGGCATTTCTTTAAACCAAAATGACATATAAACATAATTTCGTGTTCTATGTTGCCTGGAAACGCTTCCAACACGCTGGCGTGTCGCGTGAAAATAGGCGTCTGTTCTCTTTCTAGCATGCACGCGTTTTCGGCATGGCTCGAGCCTGAGACGTGCGTGTCACACAGGCAGTGTGCACGCTCTTACCTGTTAACATGGGAGCCGAAATAAAAACGGACACGCCGCGCAGCCGACGCGCTCACCCCACGCAGCCGCCACGCTCACCCCACGCAGCCGCCACGCTCACCCCACGCAGCCGCCACGCTCACCCCACGCAGCCGTCACGCTCACCCCACGCAGCCGCCACGCTCACGCCACGCAGCCGCCACGCTCACGCCACGCAGCCGCCACGCTCACGCCACGCAGCCGCCACGCTCACCCCACGCAGCCGCCACGCTCACGCCACGCAGCCGTCACGCTCACCCCACGCAGCCGTCACGCTCACCCCACGCAGCCGCCACGCTCACGCCACGCAGCCGCCACGCTCACGCCACGCAGCCGCCACGCTCACCCCACGCAGCCGACACGCTCACGCCACGCAGCCGCCACGCTCACCCCACGCAGCCGCCACGCTCACCCCACGCAGCCGACACGCTCACGCCACGCAGCCGCCACGCTCACCCCACGCATCCGCCACGCAGCCGACACGCTCACGCCACGCAGCCGCCACGCTCACGCCTCGCAGCCGCCACGCTCACCCCACGCAGCCGCCACGCTCACCACACGCAGCCGCCACGCAGCCGCCACACTCACCCCACGCAGCCACCACGCTCACCCCACGCAGCCGCCACGCTCACGCCACGCAGCCGCCACGCTCACGCCACGCAGCCGCCACGCTCACGCCACGCAGCCGCCACGCTCACCCCACGCTGCCGCCACGCTCACCCCACGCAGCCGCCACGCTCACCCCACGCAGCCGCCACGCTCACGCCACGCAGCCGCCACGCTCACGCCACGCAGCCGCCACGCTCACGCCTCGCAGCCGCCACGCTCACCCCACGCTCACCCCACGCTCACCCCACGCTCACCCCACGCAGCCGCCACGCTCACCCCACGCAGCCGCCACGCT
>NC_050191.1:2322892-2325392 GCF_008315115.2 Sander lucioperca
AGAATCTTCCCCCTCTCTCCCTGGTCCATAACATATTTTTATTTTCCCCTATTATTCTTTCTTCAACGCTTTTTTAAATTCATGGTCAATAAACATAATTTAAATGACATAATACCTATTTTTTTTGTTTTAAAACAAAACAAATTGTGGATTATTTTGACTGATAGTTAAGATCAGAGCATGTTGAGTGGATCACAGGTGATTTCAAATGCTATAAAATGGAAGAAAAAAAAACACAATTCAATGAAAGTAATCATTAATTTTTCCTGCCAAGAATGTTACACGGCTTCCATACAACGTACATCCACGCATTCATGTTATTTTGGGGAAATTTGGTTCAAAGAAACCCAAAATTCTGATATAAAAACGTCAACAATATGAGATCCAAACGGAGCGATCGTAGAAACACAGGAGGGATAGAACAGCCTAATGCAGGGGTTCTCAATAGGTGAGGCGCGCCTCCCCTGGGGGGCGCCAAAGAGCCACAGGGGAGGCGCGACACACGAAGAAGAAATAACTATGCAGCTCTACTGATATCGGTAATTGTGCGTGCGTGTATTAGCTTTAAAATGCATTGTTTCCTTGTCCCAAGTCAACAGAAGTCAGCATTAAGGGAGGAGACAGGACCCAGCAACAAACGTAGGAAATATGATCCTGAGTTAAAGTTAGATTTCACCTGGTCGGGGTCCCAGGCTGCTCCTCTGCCGCGGTGGGACAGACCGGGAGAAATGTCCATCACGCGTTTCTGGTTGTCTGTGGAGAGCGAGTTCCCCCAGACCTCCACTAATGCTATGAGAGTCCTAATCCCCTTCACCTCCACCTACTTGTGTGAGTGTGGGTTTTCCACACTGACCCTGATTAAAAACAGATACAGATCACAGCTGCAGGTGGAGGACGACTTGTGTTTATTTCTCTCTGCAGTGCAGCCTCATTGTTCCCACTGACAGACGCGGCGTCAGCTGATTTTGGGGGGCTTCAGTGTCTCTTAGTGTCCACTCTCGCTGTAAAAAGCTGTGCAGCTTCAGGTTTATAAAGGACGCGGTCTGCTGTGGACATGTGTCCCGTTTGTGCTCCGTGTATTTCTGTAGTTTTGGTTTCTACCTCCGACGTAGAGCAGCGTTCAGCCACTTCTCTAAACTTTGTCTCATTCAGAGACCAGAGACCCAAACGGGGCTCTGAGTCTGTCAGACGGTCTGAGATCTACCGTCTCAGCAGAGATATCACGTAATGCACAGCAGGCTACGGTGCAGGTGGATTATTTTCTGAAATATAGTGACTGTATTCTTGTAATAACCTATTATAACTTTATTTTTCACCAAATATCAAGACTCCTCCAAACCTCAGAGAACACAGATGGGATGAGTTATATTTTGATTGTGCACATAGGTTTTGAACATGAGCAGAAATCTTGCTCAAACATCTGAAATATTACAGTCCAGGGGTTTATTAATAAATTTAAATGAATAATGTATCATTGAGGTAAATAATTGTCATATGCACATTTAAGGAGGTTACTTCCCCAACAAAAGATGCAAAAGAGAAGGGAGGAGTAAATGATGCTAGGCTACATGTGTGCTGACTCAGATATAATTAGAAAAGTCGATCCAAAAGGAGAATAAATAGATAAAGTAATACAGAATGCCTGAGAGTCTTACTGAAATATTTTCCATTATGTTTTTATATTTGGATTGTAATCTGTTTCCCTTTACATAAATATATTTCCAGCATATTGATTCAGAAAAAGGTAGAAATAGGTGCATAAAGATTCACCAGAATGCAGGAAATTTAGTGTTTAATGCTTAAAATTTCCGGGGGGTGGACCCCCCGCCCCCCCCCCCCCATCATAGCACATGTTAAGCATGTTTTGTTGACTTGTGGATCGGCCCACTGATGTTCAGTGGTTTTAAAAGTAGCCTCAATTAGGCCTGCATGAAGTTAGAAATGATTTGCTGTTGCAAAGAATCGTTTATGAATGCACTTTTAGAAAAGTTGTGGAAATAAAATGTCTTCAAATACAATATTAAAACATATTTACATTTTATCAGTTGTTATTGAGGCGGGGCTCGGCTGTCCTTACCTAAGGGGAGGCCCACATTCACCCAATTTGAAAACCCCTGGCCTAATGAAAGCCTGTGTGTGTGTGTGTGTGTGTGTGTGTGTGTGTGTGTGTCCCCAGATTCTGGTCCACGGCGAGCAGAACGAGATGGCCCGTCTGAAAGCGGCGCTGATCCGCGAGTACGAAGACAACGACGAGGTCGACATCGAGGTCCACAACCCCCGAAACACAGAGGCTGTCACGCTCAACTTCAGAGGAGAGAAACTGGCCAAGGTTGGTCTCAGTACACACACACACACACACACACACACACACACACACACACACACACACTCACACACACACACACACACACACACACACACACACACACACTCAGACACACACACACACACACACACACACACACACACTCAGACACACACACACACACACACACACACA
>NC_050191.1:2337892-2347892 GCF_008315115.2 Sander lucioperca
CCTCCCACCACTCAAATCTACTTAAAGCTGCTGTCAATCACAAACTCAATGACAGGTTTTGTAATGGACCTTTTTCACAGCAGACATGTTGACTTGTTGGAAAAGCACAGCTGAGACTGATCACATTAACGATGGATCAGTTCCATCAAGTGTCCCAGTAAGCTATTTCAGTGAGTCAGCATGCTCAATACCAGGACCTCTCCTAAGAGGAATGCAGCCATCATTAATGGTTTGATACACCTGTACTGTTCCTACTATGACATGTCAACATGTCTGCCCTGAAAAAGGTCTAAAAAGGCAAAGCAGACAACATCCAAGGCTTGGTATCGTTACTCGATGCCTTTAATTTTTCGACCGTAATAACCCAGTAGTATCACAACTTCTCCAGTCTAACGATACCTGCATTTAATCCTTTTTGTGCCCACATCTAGGCTAGCAGCCAATCACAACAAGAGACTTAGAATATTGCACACTGAGTCAGAAATGTTTGTCCACATTTTTTGCTTATATGTCTTCCTAAAAATTCGTCACGCACAGAAACCCGTCCACACCGAGTCCGATATGTTTTCATTTTGCAAAGCAATACAAAATGTGATGCTGCTGTCGCTCTGACTCTCTCTCCTTGTCCCTCTCTTCATCCCTCGCTTCTCTCCGTTGACAGTAACGTTACTTCGCTGTCTTTCTTTCCTCTCTGCCTGCATCTTCTTGCGTTTGAGAAACTCAAACTGTTGTTGTAACGGACCATTCTGCCATCTAGTGGCTTTTATTTTGGCATTGCCGTCCCTGTTTTTAAAAAAAAAAAAAAAAAAAGGTTTAAATCGAATCGTGGATTTGGAGAATGAATTGCTGAATTTATTGATGACTTTCACACCCCAGTGTCTTAAATAAATGTCCGTTTGTTAACATTAAGTTTGCGGTGCATCTTCCTTCTTTGTTGCAGCCGGTCATAACATATTGGGGTCTTGTCCGGGATCACACCTTCACTAATTCACCCTCTTAGATCAACATCATCATCAGAACAACATGTTCCTTAAAGACTTTATCACGTCTTCAAATACACTGATAGATGTTCATCATCTATTTATGTTGCTCTACAGTCACACAGACCTTCACTGGTGAAATCACGAGTTCATCACAAGTGCCAAAGTATGGAAACATCTTCTCAGTGAAAGTGTGTGTGAAGGTGTGTATGTGTGTGTTAGTATCAGGATCAGAGAACGACAGCTTTCTTCTGTTCCAGTCCAGAGTCACTCTGATCCTCTGGAGCTGCTTCTTAAATGGGAGAACAGTGTTTGGATCTGATGGAGACCGTGCTGAGTATTTATCATCACAGAAATCCAGTCTCCATGATCCAGACACTGAGTCTTCCTTCCTCTGGACAGACTCTGCTATCACACCCAGTGACCACTCTATACTGCCTCCAACCTCGACATCCCAGCTGTGAGTCCCTGAGTTAAAGCTCTCAGAGCCCAGGACACAGTAGTAGTAGTAGTAAGGGTCATCCATCCTCTCTGGATTATCAGGAAGCTGCTGATACTCTCCCCATCTCACACTGGTCAGATCTTCAGACAGGATGAGTCTTGGATGAGCAGTGTTTGGGTCCAGAACCAGAGGAGAGTAGGAGACCATGTCCTTCATCTTGTTCCAGATGTTGAAGCTCAGGTTGCCCAGGTGTTTGGCCTCGTCTATCAGAGCTCCTGAGAGCAGCTGTAGATCATCCAGCAGGGGGCGCTGCTGGACTCTTTCCACTGCAGCCTTGTAGTTGATCAGGAATGAGACGTCTTCAGCTCTCAGCTGCTCCTCTGTGGCTCTGACTGTGTCTGAAAGAGCTGCTATCTCTCTGCTCAGAGCCTCCATCTTCTCCTTCATCCTCTGACTCTTCTGCTCCTCTTCCTCCCTCAGTGCAGCCATCCTGGCCTCCTCTTCCTCTTCTAGAAACTGGTGAAGCTTCTTAAACTGATCCTTAATCTGCGTCTCTGTGCGTCGAGCCTGGACCTTCAGGTGTTTAGCTGTTTGATCACACTTCACTTTAACTTCTTCAAAAACCTCTAACTTCTCCTTTAATGACTCCACAGTTTCCTGAAGGTCCTTCCTGTGCTGTCGTGCAGCTTCATTGATGGGTTTGAATCTGTGGTTGGAGTGTTCTTCTGAATACAGACAGATGACACACACGGGCTGCTGATGGTCCAGACAGAAGAGTTTGAGTTTCTCAGAGTGCAGACTGCAGAGAGCCTCTGAAGCTCTCTGATCTCTCTCCTGTAAAAATGCCTCACACAGGTTCTTCAACACCAGGCTACAAGCTGGCTCTGACTTTGGAGATATTTTACAAACTGGACACTCCTTGACTGGTTTCTCTGTCCACCAGCTCTGCAGACAGTCTTTACAGAAGCTGTGGCTGCACGACAGAACGACAGGATCTTTAAAGACTTCATGGCAGACAGGACAGCAGAGATCTTCCTCTAATCTGGAAGCCATTTTCTCTGTAAGTGAAGAGAAGATAACATAAGATTAAAGCTGCAGACAGTGATGAACGGGCCTTCACGTGCCGCTGACCCAATTTGAGAAGGATCTGTTGAATCCTCTAGGAGTTTCAAAAAGTTCTATACCTAAAGGGCATAAAAAGACGTGTTGTCACATGACCTATGACATCATTTGAGGTATTTAAAATTTCGCAATTTAAGGTCATTTCTGCTATCTATAGAGCCCGCTGGCCACGCCCGAGCCAGTTAACTGCAGAACTTTGCAATTTTTGCCAGGTCGGAAGTGTCATTTTTGTTAGTTTTCGCGCATCCTAAGCCCTTAAAAAATGCAATTGCCCAGCAGAAAGATAATATTCCTTCCAAGACAATAACTTCCTCGCACATGCTCGGGCCCTAATTAAATCATCAAGCAGTGATGAATGGACCCTCGCCCCTTCCAGCACATGGCTATTTGCATAGAACTGATCCCTGTGTGTTTCAAAACAAAATGTTCAGAACAAACTCAGCTTTCCGTATAGTGTCGTCCAAATGTTTTCTAGAGCAACGTGTGAAGAGATAATTTGGCGCTAAAGTTGGCTGTTTAAAATTTCCTAACATCTATTTTGAAAACAAAACTTAACTTATGGTGTATTGTACGAATTGTTTCGGTGCTTTAAAATGAGTTTACCATAGTCTTAACATTCGCAAAGTTGTGTTAACAGTAGGCCTGCAGCGACGCGTCGATGACGTCAACGCATCAACGTCAAAATTACGTCGACGTCGTATTTTTGCGTCGACGCTTCGCCACACACACGTGGGAGACCAAAACATTGCAGGAAACAGCAACCTCCTCACAGAATTCCGAACAAAGCCCTGCAAAAAGCCCCATGAAAAGAAAAAGTCCTAAAACAGCTCGCCCTTAATCATCGAGGGTATGGGAATACTTAAAATATAGTCCCAAGTACTAACGTTAGCTAAATTAATTTCATGTTTGTGTAGTGTGTTGTGTAGCCTGCGCACTTAGGTGGTGCTAGCTAACTATCTTAGCTCTCCGTGCAGTTTGTTCGTGCTAGGTTAGTAGCTAACGTTAACGTTAGCTAGCTACTGGCGCCTAGGCAGCTGTGTTTAGCTAACGTGAACGTTAGCTACTAACCTAGCACGAACAAACTGCACAGAGAGCTAAGATGCGTTGGTTAGCCTAGCACCACCAAAGTGCACAGCTGCATTAGCATGTAAACCTACAGAATAGCAGTTAAGAGAGTGAGTTTGATTATGCATCAGGTTTTATGTTGGGACTGTTATGTTGTGTTAAACAATCTCAGGAATGTCTGTACTGTTCACTGCAGTGTTTTTCTTTTTTGCACTACAACTTGATTTTTTTGAACAAGAGAGTTATGTTGGTACTGTAAAAGAGTAAACAGGCTGGCCTTTCATTTTGTATAACAGTAAAATAATTATTTTATTTTGTGTAAAGCAGAAGATTTTTTGCTGTGCAAAATTGTTTAATAAAATATATTAAGAATTTTTTGGTATTTATTTGAGATACATTATGGTTTTTATTAATCGAGCAACACAAAAATAATCGTTATATTAATCGTCCAATTAGTCGTTAGATTAGTCGACTAATCGATAAAATAATCGCCCGATTAATCGTTTAATAAATAATCGTTTACCCCCGGCTCTAGTTAACATATGATAAAAATAGTAGATAAATGTCTGAAATGAGATTTTGTAATATCTCTTTTTCAGAAGGAGTTTTGTCAAACATTGTTTGGAGGCACCGGAGCGTCTTTCTTTCTCAGAGGGTTAAAGATGAAACTGGTTTCTGATAGCTTGTTTTAGTTCCTATAATGCTCTTTTCAGACAGACGCCACGTTATAAATGTGCCGGCGCTTTAACCCTTGTGTTGTCTTCCATTCAACCATGCATTCCTTGCCGGTTGAAAACTAAAAATCAACACTTTTTCTGATGTTTTAGACTTTTTTTAAAAACACTTTTGTGTTTTTCACACTTTTTTGACGTTTAACGCTTCCTTTCACTACCATGTATAAACACCACTAACACAAACTTATTACCACTAGTTTTGCACTTATTTTTGGAATTCATGGTCATTAAACCTCATTTATAGAAAACTATACCCAATTCTTGACTTACAAAAGCAGAAGTTATGAATTATTTAGACTAATATTAAAGGAAGGATCATCACAGACTGGTATATGTCAACGTTTAGTTGGGATACTGTTTTAGAAACGTTTCCATTTTTTTTTTCAAATACTAAAAAATTACATAAAACACCCTATAATTCAATGAAAGTAGAGATCCGATATTTGGTTGTACTTGCAAAGCCGTTCTGTGGAATCATCCTTGTTATTTTTGGGTAATTAAAATTAGGAAGTTAAAAAGAAAGCCATATTTCTGATATAGACATTTAGAAAATGGGTGAAATTTGACCCAAGGACAACACACGGGTTAACATGTTGGTCTCCAGTCAGACTTTTCTGTTAGTCTACAGTCGCACAAAGTAAAAAATTCAGAAAGTGAAATGAAATACATGTCTTGTTCCGCCTTAATAAAACCATGGTTTATGAGTGTATCACTGATTCATCGTCTCCTATGCACATTTATTAAAACGGGAATCACTTTCATTTACCGCTTTATGGTGCAAGAAAACCCACGTACAACAATAATGATAAACAGACCAGCACTCCCTCTTAATGTTCAGTTTTCATTCATGCCAACTGCTGCATTAATTCATTAATATCCAAGAAAACACTTCACATACACTACAGTTAAAAAGTTGTGAGTCGGCTGTGATGATGATGATCTTCTTTCCTTCAATAATAACTAGTTGAACAGATTTAAAAACAAAAAAAACAGTACAATTCTGACACCACAAGTTTTATTATTTAAAATATTTTTTTTTTTTTGATTGGACACAATCCATCTTTAAGGCTGCAGATTTAGCAAAGCAACATTTACAAATGACTGACAGTAATACTGACGATTACTGCAACTCTTCAGCTCTTACATTTTAAACCTCTAAACATTATATATATATATATATATATATATATATATATATATATATATTCATTTTCCAGGTGACACTTTCAGCCGCACAGAAACACAGGATGGATTACAGTGGACAGATTATGTAAAATAAACACTTTACAATAAACAAATAAACAAATCAACGAGGATCAAGTTTTACAGAAAGATATAATCAATAATCTAACGGTAAACCAAAGGGTAGCCCCTCCCACCACCCAAATCTACTTAAAGCTGCTGTCAATCACAAACTCAATGATAGATTTTGTAATCAATTCAAGTCATTTCAATTTTATATTATTTTTAATAGTATCAATTCATAACAAGAGTTATCTCAAGACACTTTACAGATAGAGTAGGTCTAGACCACACTCTATAATTTACAAAGACCCAACAATTCCAGTAATTCCCCCAAGAGCAATCATTCAGTGCGACAGTGGCGAGGAGAAAGGAGACAACATCCAAGGCTTGGTATCGTTATTCGATACCTTTTAATTTTTCGACCGTAATAACCCAGTAGTATCACAACTTCTCCAGTCTAACGATACCTGCATTTAATCCTTTTTGTGCCCACATCTAGGCTAGCAGCCAATCACAACAAGAGACTTAGAATATTGCACAATGAGTATGAAATGTTTGTCCATGTTTTTTGCTTATATGTCTCTCTAAAAATTCGTCACGCACAGAAACCCTTCCACACTGAGTCTGATATGTTTTCATTTTGCAAAGCAATACAAAATGCAATGCTGCTGTCCCTCTGACTTTCCTTCTCCCTCTCTTCATTCCTCGCTTCTCTCCGTTGACAGTAACGTTACTTCGCTGTCTGCCTGCATCTTCTTGCATTTGAGAAACTCAAACTGTTGTTGTAACGGACCATTCTGCCATCTAGTGGCTTTTATTGTGGCATTGCCGTCCCTGTTTTAAAAAAAAAAAGGTTTAAATCGAATCGTAGATTTGGAGAATCGTGACACATCTAACCTGAATTTATTGATGACTTTCACACCCCAGTGTCTTAATGTTTGCAATTTACTTTAATAAATGTCTGTTTATTAACATTAAGTTTGCGGTGCATCTTCCTTCTTTGTTGCAGCTGGTCATAACATATTGGGGGCTCGTCCGGGATCCCACCTTCACTAATTCACCCTCTTAGATCAACATCATCATCAGAACAACAAAGTGACATGTTCCTTAAAGACTTCATCACGTCTTGAAATACACTGATAGATGTTCATCATCATCTATATATGTTTTACAGTCACACAGACCTTCACTGGTGAAATCACGAGTTCATCACAAGTGCCAAAGTATGGAAACATCCTCTCAGTGAAAGTGTGTGTGAAGGTGTGTATGTGTGTGTTAGTATCAGGATCAGAGAACGACAGCTTTCTTCTGTTCCAGTCCAGAGTCACTCTGATCCTCTGGAGCTGCTTCTTAAATGGGAGAACAGTGTTTGGATCTGATGGAGACCATGCTGAGTATTCATCATCACAGAAACCCAGTCTCCATGATCCAGACACTGAGTCTTCCTTCCTCTGGACAGACTCTGCTATCACACCCAGTGACCAGTCTGTACTGTCTCCAACCTCGACATCCCAGCTGTGAGTCCCTGAGTTAAAGCTCTCAGAGCCCAGGACACAGTAGTTGTAGTAGTAAGGGTCATCCATCCTCTCTGGATTATCAGGAAGCTGCTGTATCTCTCCTAGTTTCACACTAGTCAGATCTTCAGACAGGATGAGTCCTGCATCAGCAGTGTTTGGGTCCACAATAACAGGATAGTAGGAGACCATGTCCTTCATCTTGTACCAGATGTTGAAGCTCAGGTTGCCCAGGTGTTTGGCCTCGTCTATCAGAGCTCCTGAGAGCAGCTGTGGTTCATCCAGCAGGGGGCGCTGCTGGACTCTTTCCACTGCAGCCTTGTAGTTGATCAGGAATGAGACGTCTTCAGCTCTCAGCTGCTCCTCTGTGGCTCTGACTGTGTCTGAAAGAGCTGCTATCTCTCTGCTCAGAGCCTCCATCTTCTCCTTCATCCTCTGACTCTTCTGCTCCTCTTCCTTCCTCAGTGCAGCCATCCTGGCCTTCTTTTCCTCTTCTAGAAACTGGTGAAGTTTCTTAAACTGATCCTTAATCTGTGTCTTTGTGCGTCGGGCCTGGACCTTCATGTGTTTAGCTGTTTGATCACACTTCACTTTAACTTCTTCAAAAACCTCTAGCTTCTTCTTTAAGGGCTCTAGAGTTTCCTGAAGTTTCTTCTTGTGTTGTCGTGCAGCTTCATCGATGGGTCTGATTATGTGGTTGGAGTGTGTTTCTGAATGCAGACAGACGAGACACACGGGCTGCTGATGGTCCAGACAGAAGAGTTTGAGTTTCTCAGAGTGCAGACTGCAGAGAGCCTCTGAAACTCTCTGATTTCTCTCCTGTAAAAATGCCTCACACAGGTTCTTCAACACCAAATTACAAGCTGGTTCTGATGTTGGAGATCTTCTCTTACAAACTGGACACTCCTTGACTGGTTTCTCTGTCCACCAGCTCTGCAGACAGTCTTTACAGAAGCTGTGGCTGCACGACAGAACGACAGGATCTTTAAAGACTTCATGGCAGACAGGACAGCAGAAATCTTCCTCTAATCTGGAAGCCATTTTCTCTGTAAGTGAAGAGAAGATAACATAAGATTAAAGCTGCAGACAGTGATGAACGGGCCTTCACGTGCAGCTGACCTAATTTGAGAAGGATCTGTTGAATCCTCTAGGAGTTTCAAAAAGTTCTATACCTAAAGGGCATAAAAAGACATGTTTTTTGCAATTTAACATCACTTCTGCCATCTATAGAGCCCGCTGGCGCACGCCCGAGCCAGTTCACTGCAGAACTTTGCATTTTTGTTAGTTTTCGTGCAGCCTAAGCCCGTAAAAAATACAATTGCCCAGCAGAAAGATAATATTCCTTCCAAGACAATAAATTCCTTGCACATGCTTGGGCCCTAATTAAATCTGCAAGCAGCGATGAATGGACCCTCGCCCCTATCCAAGCACATCGGGGGTTCTAGCAGGATGCCGATGGGCACTAACACTTCCTCTGTCCACTATGTGGTGCTAGAGAAGACACAGTAATTATACCTCATGTTGTTGTATAGGCTATCATGTGTAGACCACACCCTGAACATTTCATGTAAATCTGAAAATGTTTGTGACATAAGGCTGACTTCCTGTTGCTGTTACCATGAGGCCTGGACTCTTATCATGCATGTGAAGTTTCAGGCAGATTGGACAATGTCAAGTTAAATTACAACAGCTTCCTGTGTTATTGGGAAGCACACAGAATGGCCGCCATGTCACGCCCACGCCGTTCTACAAAAACACAAAAGCTTTGCAATTTGGCATTGTGAAAGTCTTGACATACTGCTGACCCAATCTGAGAAGGATCTTTTGAATCTTGTAGGAGTTTCAAAAAGTTCCATACCTGTAATAGGCCTAAAAATGGGTGTTGTCACATGACCTATGACATCATCGTTCCAGGTATCGAAAAATTCCTTCACAAATTAAGATCACATTAGTCGGAGGATTATACCACACAAAAATGAGACCGGATCCTCGAATCCCGAGGCGTTCCTAGGCAAGGGTGGTGATATAGTCCCTCCACCTAGTCCTGGGTCTTCCCCGAGACCTCCCCCCAGCTGGACGTCCCTCCACCTAGTCCTGGGTCTTCCCTGAGGCCTCCTCCCAGCTGGACGTGCCTGGAACACCTCCCTAGGGAGGCACCCAGGGGGCATCCTTACCAGATGCCCAAACCACCTCAACTGGCTCCTTTTGACGCAAAGGAGCAGCGGCTCTACTCCGAGCTCCTCACAGATGACTGAGTTCTCACCCTATCTCACCAGACACCAGCCACCCTCCTGAGGAAACCCATTTCGGCCGCTTGTACCCTGGATCTCGTTCTTTCGGTCATGACCCAGCCTTCATGACCATAGGTGAGGGTAGGAACGAAAACTGACCGGTAGATTGAGAGCTTTGCCTTCTGCTTCAGCACTCTCTTCGTCACAACAGTGCAATAAATTGAATGTAATACTGCACCCGCTGCACCGATGCTCCATTGTCCCCTCACTCGCAAACAAGACCCCGAGGTACTTGAACTCCTTCACTTGGGGTAAAGACTCATTCCCTACCTGGAGTAGGTACGCCATCGGTTTCCTGCTGAGAACCATGGCCTCCGATTTAGAGGTGCTGATCCTCACCCCAGCCGCTTCACACTCGGCTGCAAACCGATCCAGTGAGTGCTGAAGGTCACAGGCCGATGATGCCATCAGGACCACATCATCTGCAAACAGCAGCGATGAGACCCCAGCCCACCGAGCTGCAAACCCTCCCCACTCCGACTACGCCTTGATGTCCTGTCCATGAATATCACAAACAGGATTGGTGACAAAGCGCAGCCCTGGCGGAGGCCAACCCTCACCTGAAACGAGTCCGACTTACTGCTGAGAACCCGGACACAGCTCTCGC
>NC_050191.1:2352892-2357892 GCF_008315115.2 Sander lucioperca
AAGAATGACTTCAGTTCTTAACTCCAAGTCTTCCAGAGTCGCGGCCAAAGCCAAGTCCAAAGACCGCTGTTCACCAGCAGCAGCAGCCATCTTCTTTGTTTTCAGGTAGCAACCGTCATTATGTTAAGCACCGCCCACCGACTCTACACACGATGTGATTGGCCTGACCAGAATTTGGTTTTTCCAGCTCGTAAGCCAACGGAGAGTTGCTAGACGACCCTGGCGCTTAAGGAGATAGGTTGGGGCGGTGGATGGGTCAAACAAACACAGGATTTGGGAGAGTAGGGTTCGAGTCCCACTTGAAACTGGAGTAGGTTTAGCATTACGTGCGTAACGTTCAGGAAGTGAGGTAATGTCTAACCCCTAACCCCTAATACTATTACTTTATCTAAACTTAACTATGTAGTTTTTGTGTCTAAACATTACAAAACTGCACAATGTTAAAAACATCTTTAAAATCGTGACCTTTAAGTTCAGAACCGCGAACAATATTCTGTTGTTGAGATATGAGTAGGGTTGGGTACTGAAACGCGGTGCCAACAGGGCACCGGTTCCGACCTAAACAGTAGTAACGAGACCGAATAAGAACGAAAATTTCGGTGCCTTATTTCGGTGCCTGACTTTACACTCCACTCCTGATAGATGTATCGCAGGAAGTTCTTTAAAGCCCCAGTGTGTAACATGTTTAGTTGTTCATTATCAAAATCTGTATTGCCCTTCACAAACTTCTCCATTTTCATGAATATTGACCACCACCATCAATTCACAGTATTCCTATTAGCTTAGAATTTTAACATTTGCATTTGCATGAACTGGGGTAGACGCTCCATAATGAAATACGTTAGCCGGTAAGAGACATACAGGACAGTTTTCGACTCACAGCTGCTGCTGTTGCTTCCCGGTCCCGGCAAGTTTGAAGAAGGAAACATGGAGGACCACACGTATTCAAAATCCAAATTTCAGGAACAGGAGTCTCCTCCTTCGCCCAGAAAAAGAGACCGGCGTCATCAGAAAAAAGAGTGAACGTTGAAGCTGCTTTGGACGCACACACCAAATCCCAACTAGTTAATTATCCTCTGGACCGCCGCAGTCTCCTTTTCTTTCTCTCTCCTTTCCGTCGGGTGGCGTGCCCGCTCGTGGCGTCCACGCCACTCTCCGACATGAACTCATGCATGAACTCCAACAACGACGGCTGATAGACGGCCTTTTGTACACCTTCGCTTTTTGAAGCGTGACGGCTACCGTAGCTGCAGTACCGCGTGGCGAGAGAGAGCTGACTGCGATATATGATCTCAACGCTAGATGGGAGGAATTATCACATGATGTAGCTTTAAAACATTTATTTCACATGAAAACATCAGTGAAACATTTTTATTTTGAAACAGCAGTAGACTGACGGGTAAACAGTGAAATGACAAACATAGAACTCAAACTTTGACTGGATTAATACTTGTTGAACGTTACAAAGAGGTTTTAACAGAATATGACAGTATCGTCTGCATACAGTAACACAGATAAACGGTAAACAGGAGCACACACACATACAGTATATCTTTAATATATTAAAAATACTAACTGCTGCATTTAAAAACCACAGAACAAGACAAGGCACAGAGTTCTGACTGTCTTTTTTTTTAAATAATGAATTTCAACAACAGTAGCCTATGGCTTATATTATAAAAATTGAACGTAAAAAATACACAGGTGATATAAAAATAAACAGCCTGCTTGTTCTGACAGTGAAGCAGCTGTAAAAACCAGTTTTTTGACTGAAATTTGGTTTATAGCAGCTGTAAATACTTCTGTTTTTTGACTTAGTAAGTATAGACAAAATATGTTTTGATGTGTTGTTGAGAAAAGTGACTTTAAAATTTGAAAAATATATTCTGTAGAAAAAATGACCTGCAAAGAACTAAAAAAAATCAGGTTATATATTTTGTCTGTATTTATTCAGTTCGATACGCAGCACGGGCTAAGCTAGGCTAAGCCGTTGTATGGCTTATATTATAAAAATAAACAGCCTGCTTGTTCTGACAGTGAAGTAGCTGTAAAAACCAGTTTATTTGACTGAAGTTTGGTTTAAAGCAGCTGTAAAAACCTCCGTTAATTTGAATGAAGTTTGGTTGAAAGTAGCTGTAAAAACCTCTGTTTTTTGACTGAAGTTTGGTTGAAAGCAGCTGTAAAAACCTGTTTTTTGACTGAAATTTGGTTTAAAGCAGCTGTAAAAACCTCAGTTTTTTGACTGAAATTTGGTTTAAAGCAGCTGTAAAAACCTCAGTTTTTTGACTGAAATTTGGTTAAAAGCAGCTGTAAAAACCTCAGTTTTTTGACTGAAATTTGGTTGAAAGCAGCTGTAAATACTTATATAGTATAGACAAAATATGTTTTGATGTGTTGTTGAGAAAAGTGACTTTAGGAAAAATATATTCTGTAGAAAAAATTACTTGCAAAGAACTAAAAAAATCAGGTTATATATTTTGTCTGTATTTATTCAGTTTGATACGCAGCACGGGCTAAGCTAGGCTAAGCCGTTGTAGTTCGGTTAACGGGAAGACTGTCTGGTTTCTGTCTCCGTGATACAATCAGTGAGGACGGATCCTAAAGAGAACGGCTGAGGAGAGGCGATAGAAAGTGGTTTTCACTCCAAATGTTTTTATAAACATGACAATAAACAGTTAACGTTAGCTTAGCGGCAGCGTGCAGCTGCACATTTCCAATGCCCGAGTCGGAGAAGACGGAGAAACAACGAAGGTAAAGCCTGTGATGCTCTGACAGGTCTCCATGGTGCGTTCATGTGCACCTAGTTAAACTAATGGTGGATTCCACTGCACATTGTAAACTCTGAGAAACTCAAAACTGTTGTTGCAAAGTACCTTTCTGCCATCTAATGGCTCTTAATATGACATCGCCTTCACTGTTGGGGGAAAAAAATTTGGCAACAACATTATGGCTTATATTATAAAAATTAAACGTAAACAAATACGCAGGTGATATCAAAATAAACAGCCTGGTTGTTCTGACAGTGAAGCAGCTGTAAAAACTAGTTTTTTTTACTTAATGGGTATAGACAAAATATGTTTGATGTGTTGTTCAGTCCTTCCAGAAAAATGTGGAGTTTTTTTTGTGATTGTTTGGGGCTAAAATCCTTGATTATGCGGCACGTTTTCTTAAAAAATGTGATGGAATATTCGGGATATTTATGCAATTTTATGCGATGAAATTGCAGGAACTTGCAAAAACGGCGGTTTCATCACGGCTTCATCGCGGGGTTTGCAGCTTTTCGATGATGTTCATCATTATTAATTACTTAATAATTACTAATTATTTAATTACGTCACTTCATAACGTTCCCATGGCAACAGGGGGAAACGGCTGCTCTTGTGTGAAGTAAACGCAACATTTTTCATCTTTCTGCTAAGATATATGGGACTTTTTTGCAATGAAAATGCGGGGATTATGAAATCATGCAAGCCCCGCATATTTTGCGCGGAAATCGGCAATTTATGCGGCGAAAGTGCGGCGTATTTGAAAAAGTGCGGCGTATTTGAAAAAATGCGGCGCCCAAAATAAATATGCAGACTTTGGCTGATTATGCGTTGAGTTATGAGATCATATAATCATGTTTTTCTGGAGGGACTGGTTGTTGAGAAAAGTGACTTCACTGTTGGGGGAATAAAAAAAGTTTAACTTGAATCTAACTGTGGATTTTTGGAGCAGCGTGCGCTCTCAGCACTGCGTCTCCTTGGTGTCGATCTGATGCTGTCTCTGCAGTTTGAGCATCAGAGCCTTCCCGCCGCGACTAGTCACGCTATTCTCCGTCAGGTCTTCGAAGGAGCGCTGAGTGGAGCCGGCCGGCCGGCCGAACGCCTCCTCCAGAGCCTCCGTGTCCAGGTGCGAGTCCAAGCTGGGGTCCTCCTGGATGGTGGCCATGCGGGGGCTATCCAGAGGGGCGTGGCCTTGGCTGGGGGCGGAGTCGGGGGCGGAGTCGGGGGCGGAGCCAGGGAGCAGAGGGCTGCTGGGGGTCTGCAAAGAGCTGACCGGCTGGAAACGCAGACCAGCGGAGGATGTGCTGGTCGGGAAGGTCGGAGGTTTGAAGATCCTAACTGATGCGGACTCCAGGCTGCTCAGGAGCTCGGCATTCTGGGAAAATGAACAGTCACGGTCAGTATGTTCCACATGGAGCCTTTTCTCCATGTTTTTGTGTCTGAGTGACTGATGGGAATAACAATTTCTGAAACTGGTCCAGTATTAAACAAGGTGTGTGTGTGTGTGTGTGTGTGTGTGTGTGTGTGTGTGTGTGTGTGTGTGTGTCTTTGTGTGTCTCTGTGTGTGTGTGTGTGTGTGTGTGTGTGTGTGTGTGTGTGTGTGTGTGTGTGTGTGTGTGTGTGTGTCAGTCAGCATCCACTAAAAGTTCTGTTGTTGCCACTAACAGACTCAGATTATTATTCTAAGTGTCTGACAACATTATGGGATGGATCCCTACAGAGATAGACCTTTTAGTTAAAGAGTAAGATCCTTTTAGTTTAACATGAAACAGCCCCGAAATCACCATCACCAAACTACACCAGACTCCATGTAAATAATCAGGACTTTTATCATCGTAAAACACACTTCATTCAATGTGGACAGAAACTAAATAAAACTACCAAAAGCCGTCTTGGTTCATCTTTCCACTGTTCCAACAATCACCACTCTGGTTTGGTTGAAATAAACCCTTAATTCACCCATTTACATGTGGAGATATGCTGGCTCTATACATGCTAAAAGTCCTGATTATTTACATGGAGTCTGGTGGAAATATGCTGGCTCTATACACGCTAAAAGTACTGATTATTTACATGGAGTCTGGTGGAAATATGCTGGCTCTATACACGCTAAAAGTACTGATTATTTACATGGAGTCTGGTGGAGATATGCTGGCTCTATACACGCTAAAAGTTCTGATTATTTACATGGAGTCTGGTGGAAATATGCTGGCTCTATACACGCTAAAAGTCCTG
>NC_050191.1:2365392-2370392 GCF_008315115.2 Sander lucioperca
GCTAGTTAACACTATACTCAACAGCAGCTAACGTTAGCCTACCGCTAGCTAGTTAACACTATACTCAACAGCAGCTAACGTTAGCCTACCGCTAGCTAGTTAACACTATACTCAACAGCAGCTAACGTTAGCCTACCGCTAGCTAGTTAACACTATACTCGACAGCAGCTAACGTTAGCCTACCACTAGCTAACACTATACTCAACAGCAGCTAACGTTAGCCTACCGCTAGCTAGTTAACACTATACTCAACAGCAGCTAACGTTAGCCTACCGCTAGCTAGTTAACACTATACTCAACAGCAGCTAACGTTAGCCTACCGCTAGCTAGTTAACACTATACTCGACAGCAGCTAACGTTAGCCTACCACTAGCTAACACTATACTCAACAGCAGCTAACGTTAGCCTACCGCTAGCTAGTTAACACTATACTCAACAGCAGCTAACGTTAGCCTACCGCTAGCTAGTTAACACTATACTCAACAGCAGCTAACGTTAGCCTACCGCTAGCTAGTTAACACTATACTCAACAGCAGCTAACGTTAGCCTACCGCTAGCTAGTTAACACTATACTCGACAGCAGCTAACGTTAGCCTACCACTAGCTAACACTATACTCAACAGCAGCTAACGTTAGCCTACCGCTAGCTAGTTAACACTATACTCAACAGCAGCTAACGTTAGCCTACCGCTAGCTAGTTAACACTATACTCAACAGCAGCTAACGTTAGCCTACCGCTAGCTAGTTAACACTATACTCAACAGCAGCTAACGTTAGCCTACCGCTAGCTAGTTAACACTATACTCAACAGCAGCTAACGTTAGCCTACCGCTAGCTAGTTAACACTATACTCAACAGCAGCTAACGTTAGCCTACCGCTAGCTAGTTAACACTATACTCGACAGCAGCTAACGTTAGCCTACCGCTAGCTAGTAGCTGGATTAAACACGGTTAAAATGTTGACAGCTAACGCTGAACGGTGTAAAGTGTGACTGTGTTTTACTGTAGAGGATTCAGCAGCGGGATGTAACAATCTGTAGCTGCCGTCGGAGAAACACAGACGGTGCGTTCAATGAAACTGGTAAACTACAGCCTCGTGGTGCATTTGAAGTTATTGTAAATGTCCTTTTCCCATCTGATGGTTGTTTTTGTCGTTCAACAGCAATTTACTGGTGAAATAAGTTATTGTTATTGTTATACATTATTATTAAATCATTTAATTTTGACCATATGGCCTTAGCAATAAACAAGTTCTTTAATGTCACCGACTGTTGGTTAGTACCTTTCTTTTTCTTTTCTTTTTTTACTGTCTTAAAAAGTATCGGTTCAGGCACCGTTAATTATGTATGCGATTAATTTCGATTAATTAATCACAGATCACAGACGTGTGTGTGTGTGTGTGTGTGTGTGTGTGTGTATATATATATACACACACACACATATATATATATATATATATATATATATATGTGTGTGTGTGTGTGTGTGTGTGTGTGTGTGTGTGTGTGGGGGGGGGCTTCACCTTTGGAGCAGAGCCCCCCAGGGATGTCTGGTTTGGACGGGGCGACGTAGGCCAGACCCAGAGTGCCTTCGTCAAAGTCCTGATAGGTGAAGAGGTGAGCCAGACACACGTTGGCGGCTTTCTCAGCGATGTCAATGCTGAACTGCTGCAGAGACCCAAAACAGCAGCGCAAGGTTATACACAGGAAGTCATACACAGGAAGTCATACACAGGAAGTCATATACAGGAGGCCATATACAGGAGGTTATATACAGCATCTACTAGCTAATGGATCATGAAAACACATCATTGAGCCTCTAACAGTCCCTCCAGAAAAACGTGATTATATGATCTCATAATTCAACGCATAATCAGCCAAAGTCCGCATATTTATTTCGGGCGCCGCATTTTTTCAAATACGCCGCACTTTCGCCGCATAAATTGCCGATTTCCGCGCAAAATATGCGGGGCTTGCATGATTTCATAATCCCCGCATTTTCATGCAAAAAAAGTCCCACATATCTTAGCAGAAAGTTGAAAAATGTTGCGTTTACTTCACACAAGAGCAGCCGTTTCCCCCTGTTGCCATGGGAACGTTATAAAGTGACGTAATTATGCGACGTGAACATCATCGAAAAGCTGCAAACCCCGCGATGAAGCCACGATGGAACCGCAGTTTTAAAAAGTTCCCGCAATTTCATCGCATCAAATTGCATAAATATCCCGAATATTCCATCACATTTTTTAAGAAAACGTGCCGCATAATCAAGGATTTTAGCCCAAAACAATCACAAAAAAACTTTTTCTGGAAGGACTGGTCTAAGGGAGTGGGAACAGAATCGATACAGCAGCGTAATATCGCGAAATTTCCGTGGTAATACTACATCGATACACAGACGGTGAAAGGAATTCCTGACTCCAATTATCTATACTCTCTAATTCCCGCACGTTGGTTAATGAGACTAATGACACCAGAACTCAGGGATCCAGACTGAGAGAGAGCGAAAGTTTACTGAAGTCCAGCATCTACGTTAAAACTAGGGATGTCCAGATCCGATCACGTGATCGGAAATCGGGCCCGATCACGTGGTTTCAGACTCGTTCGGAATCGGACGTTATCTCCCGATCAGGACTGGGATATATATATATATATATATATATATATATATACAGTGAGGAAAATAAGTATTTGAACACCCTGCTATTTTGCAAGTTCTCCCACTTAGAAATCATGGAGGGTCTGAAATTGTCATCGTAGGTGCATGTCCACTGTGAGAGACATAATCTTAAAAAAAAAATCCAGAAATCACAATGTATGATTTTTTTAACTATTTATTTGTATGATACAGCTGCAAATAAGTATTTGAACACCTGTCTATCAGCTAGAATTCTGACCCTCAAAGACCTGTTAGTCTGCCTTTAAAATGTCCACCTCCACTCCATTTATTATCCTAAATTAGATGCACCTGTTTGAGGTCGTTAGCTGCATAAAGACACCTGTCCACCCCATACAATCAGTAAGAATCCAACTACTAACATGGCCAAGACCAAAGAGCTGTCCAAAGACACTAGAGACTAAATTGTACACCTCCACAAGGCTGGAAAGGGCTACGGGGAAATTGCCAAGCAGCTTGGTGAAAAAAGGTCCACTGTTGGAGCAATCATTAGAAAATGGAAGAAGCTAAACATGACTGTCAGTCTCCCTCGGACTGGGGCTCCATGCAAGATCTCACCTCGTGGGGTCTCAATGATCCTAAGAAAGGTGAGAAATCAGCCCAGAACTACACGGGAGGAGCTGGTCAATGACCTGATAAGAGCTGGGACCACCGTTTCCAAGGTTACTGTTGGTAATACACTAAGACGTCATGGTTTGAAATCATGCACGGCACGGAAGGTTCCCCTGCTTAAACCAGCACATGTCAAGGCCCGTCTTAAGTTCGCCAATGACCATTTGGATGATCCAGAGGAGTCATGGGAGAAAGTCATGTGGTCAGATGAGACCAAAATAGAACTTTTTGGTCATAATTCCACTAACCGTGTTTGGAGGAAGAAGAATGATGAGTACCATCCCAAGAACACCATCCCTACTGTGAAGCATGGGGGTGGTAGCATCATGCTTTGGGGGTGTTTTTCTGCACATGGGACAGGGCGACTGCACTGTATTAAGGAGAGGATGACCGGGGCCATGTATTGCGAGATTTTGGGGAACTACCTCCTTCCCTCAGTTAGAGCATTGAAGATGGGTCGAGGCTGGGTCTTCCAACATGACAATGACCCGAAGCACACAGCCAGGATAACCAAGGAGTGGCTCTGGAAGAAGCATATCAAGGTTCTGGCGTGGCCTAGCCAGTCTCCAGACCTGAACCCAATAGAGAATCTTTGGAGGGAGCTCAAACTCCGTGTTTCTCAGCGACAGCCCAGAAACCTGACTGATCTAGAGAAGATCTGTGTGGAGGAGTGGGCCAAAATCCCTCCTGCAGTGTGTTAACCTGGTGAAAAACTACAGGAAACGTTTCACCTCTGTAATTGCAAACAAAGGCTACTGTACCAAATATTAACATTGATTTTCTCAGGTGTTCAAATACTTATTTGCAGCTGTATCATACAAATAAATAGTTAAAAAATCATACATTGTGATTTCTGGATTTTTTTTTTTAGATTATGTCTCTCACAGTGGACATGCACCTACGATGACAATTTCAGACCCTCCATGATTTCTAAGTGGGAGAACTTGCAAAATAGCAGGGTGTTCATATACTTATTTTCCTCACTGTATATATATATATATATATATATATATATATATGTATATATATTCTCATTATTTTTTAACACATCTATAGTTATGCGGTGGCACAGAGTTAGACCCTTTTGACTCCACACAGAAACAGCAACAGAGACGCTATTGGTTAAATGTCGGCAAAGTAGAACACGGAAGCAGCTTGAAGCGAAGAGCGCGAGTATGTCTGCGGTCTGGAGGGATTATAAAGTTGAATTATTATAGAAGTATTGGATCGGGACTCGGTATCGGTAGATACTCAAAATCAAATGACTCGGACTCGAGGGCAAAAAAACCTGATCAGGAGATCCCTAGTTAAAACACACGTGTGGGTACACAAAAAAGATCCTAAGTTTCCCTGACCGCAGACAAAAATATACGGAGTTCAGGTCCACTCAGTCTCTCTCAAAATTGTGAACCCCCTCTGACCATATCCCCAATCTTTTTATCTTCTTCCTTGATGTCTCTGGGCAGATTTCTTCAGTTCTCACCACGGGCTCATGCAGAGTTTTTTTGTGATTGTTTTGGGCTAAAATCCTTCATCATGCGGCACGTTTTCTTAAAAAATGTGATGGAATATGCGGAATATTTATGCAATTTTATGCCATGAAATTGCGTGAACTTTTTAAAACTGCGGTTCCATCGTGGCTTCATCGCGGGGTTTGCAGCTTTTCGATGATGTTCACGTCGCGTGATTACGTCACTTCATAACGTCCCCAT
>NC_050191.1:2372892-2375392 GCF_008315115.2 Sander lucioperca
AAAAGCCGTCTTGGTTCATCTTTCCACTGTTCCAACAATCACCACTCTGGTTTGGTTGAAATAAACCCTTAATTCACCCATTTACATGTGGAGATATGCTGGCTCTATACACGCTAAAAGTCCTGATTATTTACATGGAGTCTGGTGGAGATATGCTGGCTCTATACACGCTAAAAGTCCTCATTATTTACATGGAGTCTGGTGGAGATATGCTGGCTCTATACACGCTAAAAGTACTGATTATTTACATGGAGTCTGGTGGAAATATGCTGGCTCTATACACGCTAAAAGTCCTTTATTATTTACATGGAGTCTGGTGGAGATATGCTGGCTCTATACACGCTAAAAGTCCTGATTATTTACATGGAGTCTGGTGGAAATATGCTGGCTCTACACACGCTGACCCTAACCACTAAATGCCTAACCTTAACCCTTACCCTCACCCTAACCATAACCTAATTCTAACCCTAATCCTAAAACCAAGTCTTAACCCTCAAACAGACCTTTAACCTTGTGGGGTCCAGGTTTTTGGCCCCACAAAGCTGTGCAGACCCCACAAGTATACTGGACTCCCCGGTTTTTGGACCCCACAAATATAGGTAAACAAGCACACACACACACACAGTGTACCAACCAGGTAGTTGAGCGTGGTGCTCTCTTCCTCGCGGCCCATGTGTTTGAAGAAGCGATGGTCGGCCACCAGCAGCAGAGGACACGTGTTCTTGCTGTGGTCGTGGACCTGACGCTTCCCTCTGAACACAGACTCTGAAAGATATAACACACACACACACACACACACACACACACAGACACACACACACAGACAGACACAGACAGACACACAGACCGACAGACAGACAGACACACACACACACACACACACACACACACACACACACACACACACACACAGAGAGACACACACATGTACACACACACACACACAGAGAAACACACACACACACGTACACACACACAGACACACACACACACACACACACACACACACACACACACACACACACACACACACACACACACACACACACACACACACACACACACACAGACACACACACACAGACAGACACAGACAGACACACAGACCGACAGACAGACAGACACACACACACACACACACACACACACAGACACACACACACACACACACACACACACACACACACACAGAGAGACACACACATGTACACACACACACACACAGAGAAACACACACACACACGTACACACACACACACACACACACACACACACACACACACACACACACACACACACACACACACACACACACACACACACACACACAGAGAGACACACACATGTACACACACACACACACAGAGAAACACACACACACACACACGTACACACACACACACACACACAGACACACAGACACACACACACACACACACAGAGAGACACACACATGTACACACACACACACAGAGAAACACACACACACACGTACACACACACAGACACACACACACACACACACACACACACACACACACACACACACACACACACACACACACAGAGACACACACACACACAGACACACACACACACACACACACAGACACACACACACACACGTACACACACACACACACAGAGACACACACACACACACACACACACAGACACACACACACACACACACACACACACACACACACACAGACAGACGTTATATTGTGCGTGCGTAAAGAAAAGACTCAAGTAAAGTACAAGTACCTCAACATTTTGGTACTTAAGTACAGGACTGCAGTAAATGTACTTAGTTACATTCCAGCGCTGGTTAAAACCGACTGACCTTCCTCGTCGTGGTCGTCCAACATGGCCGTGTTGACCCCGACGGGGAGGATGTGGGCAGGGTCGGAGGTCACGTAGCCGCAGACTGCGGGCTGCGCGAGGCGGCTGAGGTTCCTGACGTCCTCTGAGCGGTAGACCAGCAGACGGCCGTCCGGAGGCGACTCCGTGAACCTCCACAGAGGCTGAACACAGCGGACAGAAGGAGCATCGCATCACCTACGTACGTCGCTTCTTAAATTACGTTGTTACCGTTACTTATTCAGTGAAATACCGACTCTTTGTCCGCTTCGGAGCTTTACTCACAAACTTATGAACTTACTTACACACTTACAAACTTACTTATTTATGAACTTACTTACGGACCTACGAACGTACACATTTACATACCTACTTATTTACGAACTTACTTACGGACCTACGAACTTACAAATTTACAAACGTACTTATTTACGAACTTACTTACGGACCTACGAACTTACACATTTACATACCTACTTATTTACGAACTTACTTACGAACTTACTTACGGACCTACGAACTTACTTACATACTTACAAACTTATGAACTTACTTAAGAACTTATTTACGAACTTACTTACGGACCTACGAACTTACACATTTACATACCTACTTAGTTACGAACTTACTTACGGAC
>NC_050191.1:2397892-2402892 GCF_008315115.2 Sander lucioperca
TGCGTGTGCACACATAAACAGACACAGACACACACACAGACGCACACAGACACACACAAACAGACACACACGCACACACACACACAGAGACACGCACGCACACACACATACATATACACACGTTTTTATTGTTTATTGTCTTTTCTTTTGATGTTTTTGTCACTTTTTCCTGCAATGTTGTGGCTATTTTTTAACGTTTTCTGACTGTTTAGAGACCAATTCAATTTCATTTATAGTATCAAATCATAACAGGAGTTATCTCAGGACACTTTACAGATAGAGTAGGTCTAGACCACACTCTATAATTTACACAGACCCAACAATTCTAGTAATTCCCCCAAGAGCAAGCATTTAGTGTACAGTGGAAAGGAAAAACTCCCTTTTAGGGAGAAACCTGGGACAGACCCAGGCTCTTGGTAGGAGGTGTCTGACGGTGCCGGTTGGGGGGGGTGATGAACAGGGGCAATAACAGTCACAATAAAGATAATGGAACAGTGATTACAAATGGTAGTTGTAGTAGTTCATGACATACCAGAGCACAGCAGGACGTAGCAGAGCACAGCAGGGGACAGCAGGACGTAGCAGAGCACAGCAGGACGTAGCAAGGCACAGCAGGACGTAGCAGGGTGTAGCAGAGCACAGCAGGGCATAGCAGGGGACAGCAGGACGTAGCAGAGCACAGCAGGGCGTAGCAGGGCACAGCAGGACGTAGCAGGGGACAGCAGGACCTAGGAGGGCACAGCAGGACGTAGCAGGGCACAGCAGGACGTAGCAGAGCACAGCAGGACGTAGCAGGGTGTAGCAGAGCACAGCAGGGCGTAGCAGGGGACAGCAGGACGTAGCAGAGCACAGCAGGGCGTAGAAGGGGACAGCAGGACGTAGCAGGGCACAGCAGGACGTAGCAGGGGACAGCAGGACCTAGGAGGGCACAGCAGGACGTAGCAGGGCGTAGCAGGACGTAGCAGGGCACAGCAGGACGTAGCAGGGCGTAGCAGGACGTAGCAGGGCGTAGCAGGACGTAGCAGGGCACAGCAGGACGTAGCAGAGCACAGCAGGACGTAGCAGGGTGTAGCAGAGCACAGCAGGGCGTAGCAGGGGACAGCAGGACGTAGCAGAGCACAGCAGGGCGTAGAAGGGGACAGCAGGACGTAGCAGAGCACAGCAGGACGTAGCAGGGAACAGCAGGACGTAGCAAGGCACAGCAGGACGTAGCAGGGTGTAGCAGAGCACAGCAGGGCATAGCAGGGGACAGCAGGACGTAGCAGAGCACAGCAGGGCGTAGCAGAGCACAGCAGGACGTAGCAGGGGACAGCAGGACCTAGGAGGGCACAGCAGGACGTAGCAGGACGTAGCAGGGCACAGCAGGACGTAGCAGAGCACAGCAGGATGTAGCAGGGTGTAGCAGAGCACAGCAGGGCGTAGCAGGGGACAGCAGGACGTAGCAGAGCACAGCAGGACGCAGCAGGGCACAGCAGGACGTAGCAGGGGACAGCAGGACCTAGGAGGGCACAGCAGGACGTAGCAGGGCGTAGCAGGACGTAGCAGGGCACAGCAGGACGTAGCAGAGCACAGCAGGACGTAGCAGGGTGTAGCAGAGCACAGCAGGGCGTAGCAGGGGACAGCAGGACGTAGCAGAGCACAGCAGGGCGTAGAAGGGGACAACAGGACGTAGCAGAGCACAGCAGGACGTAGCAGGGAACAGCAGGACGTAGCAGGGTGTAGCAGAGCACAGCAGGGCATAGTAGGGGACAGCAGGACGTAGCAGAGCACAGCAGGACGTAGCAGGGTGTAGCAGGGCACAGAGCACAGCAGGACGTAGCAGGGCACAGCAGGACGTAGCAGAGCACAGCAGGGCGTAGCAGGGGACAGCAGGACGTAGCAGAGCACAGCAGGACGTAGCAGGGTGTAGCAGGGCACAGAGCACAGCAGGACGTAGCAGGGCACAGCAGGACGTAGCAGAGCACAGCAGGGCGTAGCAGGGCACAGCAGGGCACAGCAGGGTGTAGCAGGGCACAGCAGGGAATTCCTGAACAGGAAGTGTAGGAGTCACTGCTCTTCTTCTTCTCCTCCTGAACAGGAAGTGTAGGAGTCACTACTCTGCGGTGGAGGACACGTTGCCGCGGTCCTTCGTCTGGCTGCTGCGTCTCTTCTGCTTCCTGCTGGACGTCCCGCCAGAGAGTCTCTACGAGGAGACGCTGAGGACAGAGAGACGCCTCACAGGACACAGGAGGAGGAGGAACAGGGAGGAAGAGGAGGGGGAAGAGAGAGGAACAGGGAGGAAGAGGAGGAAGAGGAGGGGGAAGAGAGAAGAACAGGGAGGAAGAGGAGGAAGAGGAGGGGGAAGAGAGAAGAACAGGGAGGAAGAGGAGGAGGAACAGAGAGAATAGAGGAAGAGGAACAGAGAGAATAGAGGAAGAGGAGGACGAACAGAAGGAACAGAGAGGAAGAGAAGGGGGAACAGAGAGGAGGAGGAGGACAGGAAGAGGAGGAAGAGGAAGAGGAGGGGGAACAGAGAGGAAGAGGAGGACAGGAAGAGGAAGAGGAGGAAGAGGAAGAGGAGGGGGAACAGAGAGGAGGAGGAGGACAGGAAGAGGAGGAAGAGGAAGAGGAGGGGGAACAGAGAGGAAGAGGAGGACAGGAAGAGGAAGAGGAGGGGGAACAGAGAGGAAGAGGAGGCCGCTGAGTGGAGGAGGAACTTCTATATATGTAGTCTTTGTTTACATTTTATGAATAAAAACCTAAAATTCTCTGAAAGTGGTGAATTCTTGATGTAATTTAGGACGTTATTTTGGGTTATTTTATTCCGGCTTTTTCTCGATGTTTTAAGACCTTTTTTCACTTTCTTGTCTTTTATTTTTCGACATTTTTTGAAATATTTTTTGTCTCTCTGTCATATTTTTAACACGTTTATTTACGCTTTTTAAACAATAATTGTTGACGCTTTTTTTCATCGTTTGTTGATTTTTTTCGATGTTGCCACTTGATATGTTGTCACTCTTTTTTTCCACGTTTTGTCGGGTTTTTTACACTTTTTTGACTTTTTTTTAAAATATTTTTGACCCTTTTTTCATTTCATGAGTTGTTTTTAAATAGCAGCAGTCAGTAACAGCAGAACCGTCGTTAATTATTAATTAATAATTAATATTCTCAGAAACACGAAGACGACATATTAAGTGACACACACAGACACACACACAGACATATATACACACACACACACACATACAGGCAGGTATACACAGCCACACACACACAGACAGAGACACACAAACACACACAGACACACAGGCAGGTATACACACACACACATACAGGCAGAGACACACAAACACAGACACACACACAGACAGGTATACACACACAGACACACAGGCAGGTATACACACAGACACACACACACAGGCAGGTATACACACACACAGGCAGGTATACACACAGACACACACACAGGCAGGTGTACACACACACAGGCAGGTATACACACAGACACACACACAGGCAGGTATACACACACACACACAGGCAGGTATACACACACACACACAGGCAGGTATACACACACACACATACAGGCAGAGACACAAACACAGACACACACACAGACAGGTATACACACACAGACACACAGGCAGGTATACACACAGACACACACACACAGGCAGGTATACACACAGACACACACAGGCAGGTGTACACACACACAGGCAGGTATACACACAGACACACACAGGCAGGTGTACACACACAGACACACAGGCAGGTATACACACAGACACACACACACAGGCAGGTATACACACACACAGGCAGGTATACACACAGACACACACAGGCAGGTGTACACACACAGACACACAGGCAGGTATACACACAGACACACACACACAGGCAGGTATACACACACACAGGCAGGTATACACACAGACACACACACAGGCAGGTATACACACACACACACAGGCAGGTATACACACAGAGACACACACATACACACAAACAGACACACACGCACACACTCCCTGTGACTAACAGTGGAACAGAGAGCATCTGTCTGGACCGTGTGAACGAGGTGACCGGAGGTAAATGCTGCTTGCTTTAGTATCACCATGGCAACGTGTCTGACACTCTGAAGTTACCTAGCAACAGCCCGCATCCTGGTCCAATGCCGCCGTCTGGTCTGTGTGAAGCTGGAGACGAGAGACAGCTCTCTCTCTCTCTGAGGAGGGATCTGATCCTCTATCTGATCTGTATCCGGTAGGCCGGCCTCTGATTATGGGATGTTTGGTTAGTGTTAGTATGGTTACAGGTGTGGTTACCTGGAACGACCACGAAAGCGAGGATGAGGACGCCGAGAGGACAAAGACCGTCTGGAGTGATTTAGGGGCTGCTAACGGACGCTAACAGATGCTAACGGACGCTAACAGATGCTAACGGACGCTAACGTACGAGAGGAACGAAATAAATATCAACCAATGAAAATGAAGAACAGAAATGATTTCTGATGTTTTGTCTCCTTTTCTCTTTTAAGTTAATAAAGAAGGAGAGAGAGACAGGTAGACAGACAGGAGAGAGAGAGAGAGACAGGTAGACAGACAGGAGAGAGAGAGAGAGACAGGTAGACAGACAGGAGAGAGAGAGAGACAGGTAGACAGACAGGAGAGAGAGAGAGACAGGTAGACAGACAGGAGAGAGACAGACACAGGAATTTGTGTGTGTGTGTGTTTTTGTGCGTGTTCTCGGAGTTGTAGTTCCTGGGAGTTGTAGTTCGTGGAGGTTTGATTCCTGGAAGTCTTGAAGGAGGAGGGACCTTTGACCTTTGACCCCCCAGTAATGAGCAGCCTCTCAGACAGCAGAGCTGAACCAGCATGGCCCCCCTCCCTCCCTCCTTCCCTCTTACCCTCCTTCCCTCCCTCCCTTTTTCCCTCCCTCCCTCCTTCCCTCTCTCCCTCCTTCCCTCCCTCCCTTTTTCCCTCCCTCCTTCCTTCCCTCTCTCTCTCTTC
>NC_050191.1:2410392-2415392 GCF_008315115.2 Sander lucioperca
TTAAACTATTAAAAGCCATTTTGGGTCGTCTTTCCACTTTTCCAACCATAACAACTCTAGTTTTGGTTGAAATAAACACATAGTTTACAGAATTACATGTGAGAATATGTTGGCTCTATACACGCTAAAAGCGCTGTTTTTTACATGGAGTCTGGTGGGTTTAGTTACAGCTTGTTTCGCTGACTGCCGACTGCAGAGATCTTGTTTAATACTGGACCAATGTCAAAGATTGTTGTTCCATCAGACACTTAGACACACACACACACATGGGGACATATTTAGGAAAATACGATTGAGATTTTTTTTTCGAAAAAAAAATTATAAAAAACGTTATTTTCCTTGAAACGGGAATATCTGAACTACAGTCATACACTTTTTATTTAATATAGTGTGTGTGTGACTGACTGTGTGTGTGTGTGTGTGTGTGTGTGTGTGTGCTGTGGCAGTCTGTAACTGTGTGTGTGTGTGTGTGTGTGTGTCTATAACTGTGTGTATTTAACTGTGTGTGTGTATGTAACTGTGTGTGTAACTGTGTGTGTGTGTGTGTGTTTGTGTGTATGTAACTGTGTGTGTATGTAACTGTGTGTGTGTGTGTGTGTGTAACTGTGTGTGTAACTGTGTGTGTGTGTGTGTGTGTGTGTATGTAACTGTGTGTGTGTGTGTGTGTGTGTGTGTAACTGTGTGTGTGTGTGTGTGTGTGTATGTAACTGTGTGTGTGTGTGTGTAACTGTGTGTGTGTGTGTGTGTGTGTGTGTGTGTGTGTATGTAACTGTGTGTGTGTGTGTGTGTGTGTGTGTGTGTGTAACTGTGTGTGTGTGTGTTCAGAACTCCTACTGTAACCCTGAGTAGTTTTTGAATAATCTTTATGTTTCCCTCAGGTTGAGCGTGCGTCCGACCGTGCAGCAGCAGCAGCGGCGCGGTGGCCGGCGGCGGCCATGGGAGCTGAAGCCGTGTGTGGAGTACCACGACCTGGAGGCGGCTGAGGCGCTCGTCAGCATGAGCTTCTGGGGTCAAAGTTCGCACAAGCCCCGCCCCCTGACCCCCACCTCTGACTCCTGTGACTCCATCCATCTCCACCCAGAGGGGGGGGACCTCATCGCTCTGTCCTCCCTGGTGGGAAACGTTTCCATTCTTAAAGGAGAATTACGGTCAATTTCAACCCGTAGCTCTGTGTGTAAATGTGGAGTGCTGTCAGTAGCAGAAAAACTAACCCAATGGGTGCTGCCTACACCGTGTTATCCTCCTGCTAGAGTTAGCACCAACAGGCTTAAACAGGGCACGTTTTTAACCTGTTTTAACCTCTAAACATGCTCAAAATGTCATTACAAGAGCCTCCCCATGTGCAGTTCCCTTGGCCTTTGGAATTAAAATACCCCCACATCATCTCATACCCTTCACCATACCCCCACATCATCACATACCCTTCACCATACCCCACATCATCACATACCCTTCACCATACCCCACATCATCACATACCATGTGGAGGTGAAGGGTATGTGATGATGTGGGGGTATGGTGAAGGGTATGTGATGATGTGGGGGTATGGTGAAGGGTATGAGATGATGTGGGGTATGGTGAAGGGTATGTGATGATGTGGGGGTATGGTGAAGGGTATGTGATGATGTGGGGGTNCTCTCTCTTTCTCTGTATCTATATATCTAGGTCTCTCACCCTCCCTCCCTCCTTGCTGTACGTGCAGCTGAGCATTCGCCAGATGCCTGCCACCTTATCGCAGTAGATCCCCTTTGTCCCCTCGGTCACCTCCCACCCACATTTATTTATGTATTTTTTTGAAGGTGTAATAACTTATTTTTTTCCAACTTGGACCCTATTTTCCTGTGCATTTGTGTCTAAGTGACTGAATTATACTGTTGAGCTATGAAACATACAGTATGTCTGTATGATGTCATCATATACTTAAGGTCTTTGAGCGTTGATCATTGGGAGAACCAGGCTGTAATGTAACCCTACAGGACTATACAATAATTAGTACTTTTAGCGTGTATAGAGCCAGCATATTTCCACCAGACTTCATGTAAATAATTAGTACTTTTAGCGTGTATAGAGCCAGCATATCTCCACCAGACTTCATGTAAATAATTAGTACTTTTAGCGTGTATAGAGCCAGCATATTTCCACCAGACTCCATGTAAATAATCAGTACTTTTAGTGTGTATAGAGCCAGCATATTTCCACATGTAAATGGGTGAATTAAGGGTTTATTTCAACCAAACCAGAGTGGTGATTGTTGGAACAGTGGAAAGATGAACCAAGACGGCTTTTGGTAGTTTTATTTAGTTTCTGTCCTCTTTGAATAAAGTGTGTTTTACAAAGATAAAAGTAGTGATTATTTACATGGAGTCTGGTGGGTTTGGTGATTGTGATGTGTGTGTCTGTATCTGTGTGTGTGTGTGTGTGTGTGTGTGTGTGTGTGTGTGTGTGTGTTTTCTTACATGGATGACATTTTCAGAAAAGTTTGCAAAAAAAAAATAAGCTGTGAAACTGTCATTTCTTTGATCAGATGTGTGTGTGTGTGTGTGTGTGTGTGTGTGTGTGTATACGTGTGGCCTCAGGGAAACATTAAACCATGTTGACTCCATGATCTCATTTAGACACAGATCCGGTTGCAGGATTTTATTTAATTAACGGGGCGAAGCTCAGAAATCTGTGATGGTTTTAAAGCGTTAAATAGATCCTGCCGCTGCAGCATGATGTCATCACTAACACTACTTTCTGACAACATTATGGGATGGATTTCTAAGGAGGTCGATCTTTCTGTTAAGAGAGTAAAGAGTAAGATCCTTTTTTTTAAACAAAAAAAATCAGCGAAATTGCGTTCGCCAAACCCACCAGACTCCATGTAAATAGACAGTAATTTTAGCATCGTAAAACACACTTCATTCAAAGTCGACAGAAACAATATTAAACTATTAAAAGCCATTTTGGGTCGTCTTTCCACTTTTCCAACCATAACAACTCTAGTTTTGGTTGAAATAAACACATAGTTTACAGAATTACATGTGAGAATATGTTGGCTCTATACACGCTAAAAGCGCTGTTTTTTACATGGAGTCTGGTGGGTTTAGTTACAGCTTGTTTCGCTGACTGCCGACTGCAGAGATCTTGTTTAATACTGGACCAATGTCAAAGATTGTTGTTCCCATCAGACACTTAGACACACACACACACATGGGGACATATTTAGGAAAATACGATTGAGATTTTTTTTTCGAAAAAAAATTATAAAAAACGTTATTTTCCTTGAAACGGGAATATCTGAACTACAGTCATACACTTTTTATTTAATATAGTGTGTGTGTGACTGACTGTGTGTGTGTGTGTGTGTGTGTGTGTGTGTGCTGTGGCAGTCTGTAACTGTGTGTGTGTGTGTGTGTGTGTGTCTATAACTGTGTGTATTTAACTGTGTGTGTGTATGTAACTGTGTGTGTAACTGTGTGTGTGTGTGTGTGTTTGTGTGTATGTAACTGTGTGTGTATGTAACTGTGTGTGTGTGTGTGTGTAACTGTGTGTGTAACTGTGTGTGTGTGTGTGTGTGTGTGTATGTAACTGTGTGTGTGTGTGTGTGTGTGTATGTAACTGTGTGTGTGTGTGTGTGTATGTAACTGTGTGTGTGTGTGTGTAACTGTGTGTGTGTGTGTGTGTGTGTGTGTGTGTGTGTGTGTGTGTGTAACTGTGTGTGTGTGTGTGTGTGTGTGTGTGTGTAACTGTGTGTGTGTGTGTGTTCAGAACTCCTACTGTAACCCTGAGTAGTTTTTGAATAATCTTTATGTTTCCCTCAGGTTGAGCGTGCGTCCGACCGTGCAGCAGCAGCAGCGGCGGTGGCGGCGGCGGCCATGGAGCTGAAGCCGTGTGTGGAGTACCACGACCTGGAGGCGGCTGAGGCGCTCGTCAGCATGAGCTTCTGGGGTCAAAGTTCGCACAAGCCCCGCCCCCTGACCCCCACCTCTGACTCCTGTGACTCCATCCATCTCCACCCAGAGGGGGGGGACCTCATCGCTCTGTCCTCCCTGGTGGGAAACGTTTCCATTCTTAAAGGAGAATTACGGTCAATTTCAACCCGTAGCTCTGTGTGTAAATGTGGAGTGCTGTCAGTAGCAGAAAAACTAACCCAATGGGTGCTGCCTACACCGTGTTATCCTCCTGCTAGAGTTAGCACCAACAGGCTTAAACAGGGCACGTTTTTAACCTGTTTTAACCCTCTAAACATGCTCAAAATGTCATTACAAGAGCCTCCCCATGTGCAGTTCCCTTGGCCTTTGGAATTAAAATACCCCCACATCATCTCATACCCTTCACCATACCCCCACATCATCACATACCCTTCACCATACCCCCACATCATCACATACCCTTCACCGTACCCCACATCATCACATACCCTTCACCATACCCCCACATCATCACATACCCTTCACCATACCCCACATCATCACATACCCTTCACCATACCCCCACATCATCACATACCCTTCACCATACCCCCACATCATCTCATACCCTTCACCATACCCCACATCATCTCATACCCTTCACCATACCCCCACATCTTCACATACCCTTCACCATACCCCCACATCATCACATACCCTTCACCATACCCCCACATCATCACATACCCTTCACCATACCCCACATCATCACATACCCTTCACCATACCCCCACATCATCACATACCCTTCACCATACCCCCACATCATCACATACCCTTCACCATACCCCCACATCATCACATACCATGTGGAGGTGAAGGGTATGTGATGATGTGGGGGTATGGTGAAGGGTATGTGATGATGTGGGGTATGGTGAAGGGTATGTGATGATGTGGGGTATGGTGAAGGGTATGTGATGATGTGGGGACCAAGGGAACTTTATCAGGATGCATAGTATCCTGGATCCATGTAATAACTGGCCTTTCAAAATAAAAGTCTGCCTGCCTCTATGGGAATTTAACATAGGGGTGTACTGACTTATGCCC
>NC_050191.1:2420392-2445392 GCF_008315115.2 Sander lucioperca
TCTCTCTCTCTCTCTCTCTCTCTCTCTCTCTCTCTCTCTCTCTCTCTCTCTCTCTCTCTGTCTGTCTGTCTGTCTGTCTCTCTCTGTCTCTCTCTCTCTCTCTCTCTCTCTCTCTCTCTCTCTCTGTCTGTCTCTGTCTCTCTCTCTCTCTCTCTCTCTCTCTCTCTCTCTGTCTCTCTCTCTCTCTCTGTCTCTCTCTCTCTCTCTCTCTCTCTCTCTGTCTCTCTCTCTCTCTCTCTCTCTCTGTCTGTCTGTCTGTCTCTCTCTCTCTCTCTCTCTCTCTCTCTCTGTCTGTCTCTGTGTCTCTCTCTGTCTCTCTCTCTCTGTCTCTCTCTCTCTCTCTCTCTCTCTGTCTGTCTCTGTGTCTCTCTCTCTGTCTCTCTCTCTCTCTCTGTCTCTCTCTCTCTCTCTGTCTCTCTCTCCGTCTCTCTCTCCGTCTATGATCATGTTTACTTTCTGTGTAAAAGTCACGTTTAGCTAAATGTATGCTCGGTTTTTCTTAATTATTTTTGCCAAAGCCTCTGTATCGTGCTTCTATGATATCCCTCGTGTTGTCTTCCGGTCAAATTTGACCCATTTTTAAAATATCTTTATCAGAAATATGGGTTTCTCTTTAACTACCTAACTCTGCAGGCACACATGCGTGCGTGGGTGGAATGGAAGACGACACAAGGGTTAATAGCCTAGTTCTGTGACTGTAAATACTGTAAATATCTTGATATCTATATGAATGTTACGTGTATTCCAATCTGCATTTAATGACCGTACGAGTTATTGATATTTTAAAAATGTCAGTGGACAGTATTCCTCACTGTGATACTACTTACTATCTTTGCTTTAGACATTATTATTATTATTATTATTATTATTATTATTATTATTTAAGAAACATTTGTTGAGGAAGAAGTGCTGTCTTGATTTGGCCCGTAGTAGCCACTAAGAAAATACCTCGTTATTAAATGTTATTCTTAATAATATCGTCTTTTATCGGAATAATCCTCATTTCTGAACATTTGCCTGTAAGCGATGGTGAAGAATATGTCTTTTATAATAACAATTTACCATGAAAATACATCTGTGTGAAGGTTGTTCTTTTGTGTGTGTGTGTGTGTGTGTGTGTGTGTGTGTGTGTGTGTGTGTGTGTGTGTGTGTGTGTTCTCCACTACATTTTATCAATCCTTTTAGTTTAACATGAAACAGCCCCGAAATCACCATCACCAAACTACACCAGACTCCATGTAAATAATCAGGACTTTTATCATCGTAAAACACACTTCATTCAAAGTGGACAGAAACTAAATCAAACTACCAAAAGCCGTCTTGGTTCATCTTTCCACTGTTCCAACAATCACCACTCTGGTTTGGTTGAAATAAACCCTTAATTCACCCATTTACATGTTGAAATATGCTGGCTCTATACACGCTAAAAGTCCTGATTATTTACATGGAGTCTGGTGGAAATATGCTGGCTCTATACACGCTAAAAGTCCTGATTATTTACATGGAGTCTGGTAGAAATATGCTGGCTCTATACACGCTAAAAGTACTGATTATTTACATGGAGTCTGGTAGAAATATGCTGGCTCTATACACGCTAAAAGTCCTGATTATTTACATGGAGTCTGGTAGAAATATGCTGGCTCTATACACGCTAAAAGTCCTGATTATTTACATGGAGTCTGGTGGGTTTGGTGATGGTGATTTCGGGGCTGTTTTATGTTAAACTAAAAGGATCTTACTCTTTAACTAAAAGGTCTATCTCTGTAGGGATCCATCCCATAATGTTGTCAGACACTTAGAATAATAATCTGAGTCTGTCTCTCTCTCAGCCCGAAATCACCATCACCAGACTCCATGTAAATAATCAGGACTTTTAGCGTGTATAGAGCCAGCATATCTCCACATGTAAATGGGTGAATTAAGGGTTTATTTCAACCAAACCAGAGTGATGATTGTTGGAACAGTGGAAAGATGAACCAAGACGGCTTTTAGTAGTTTGATTTAGTTTCTGTCCACTTTGAATGAAGCATGTTTAACGATGATAAAAGTCCTGATTATTTACATGGAGTCTGGTGGGTTTGGTGATGGTGATTTCTGCAGTTAATATAACCGCGTACAGAATCAAAAATGACTAAAGTCAATTCTATTTTGAAAAATCATTATTTTCCTTCTTTGTTAAGATGTTCATCTGTGAATTTAGGTCAAAGCTTCTTTATATAAACACACACCAGAGATATTATAGGGTCCAATCCGTCTCTCTAACACGTACATTGTCCTATATGGAGTTTCTGCTCGACAACAGCAGCGCTGTTACGTGTTGTGTTACACAACCGGAGCTCCGACCACTCTCTTTCCCTCTTTCTCTCGGTAACAGCGATCATCCAATCAGGAGGCGGCGCTCAGGGGGCGTGACCAATGAGTGCGGGCGACTTTGTGCCAGGAACGTGAGAAGGGCGCGTAATTGGCTGATGAGGAACCCGCCCACTTGCCTTACTGACCGACATTCAACAGATGCCAAAGAAAGACAAAAAAAATCTCTAAAAACAAGAGTTAGGAGGAGGGGGAGTAACCATAGAAACAGGGACATCATGTGGCGGGAAGCGGTACTTCAGCACAATTTAAAAACTATTATTAATATTTTTTAAATGTTAATTTCTTAATTACATTCATTAAGTCAAATGGTCAAAATGTTAGCACAAGAAACATTAGTATTCATAAACAAAAAAGTACAGGACATTAGTTCATTAATACAAAACCATTAAATGAATTTACACACACACACACACACACACACACACACACACACACACACACACACACACACACACACACACACACACACACACACACACACACACACACACACACACACACAGAGACACACACACACACACACACACACACACAGAGACACACACACACACACACACACACACACAGAGAGACACACAGAGACACACACACACACACACACACACAGAGACACACACACACACACACACACACACACACACACACACACACACACACACACACACACAGAGAGACACACAGAGACACACACACACACACACACACACACACACACACACACACACAGACACACAGAGACACACACACACACACACACACACAGAGAGAGACACACACACACACACACACACACACACACACAGAGACACACACACACACACACACACACACACACATACACACACAGAGAGACACACAGAGACACACACACACACACACACACAGACACACACACACACACACACACACACAAAGAGACACACACACACACACACACACACACACACACAGACAGACACACACACACACACACACACACACAGACACACACACACACACACACACACACACACACAGACACACACACACACACACACTCAGAGTATATAAATATATATATATATATATATATATATATATATATATATATATATATATATATATATATATATATATATATATTTATATATAAATAAATTCCCAAGTCCCGTCGCTAGGGGGAGGAGACTCCGCCCGTTGACCGACATTTACAGGATGTGTCGTAGTCTTCTCAAGCAGCCAATCAGAGCGCTCCAATTTGTAAACAGCTGATCTGTCACCTTCGCTTGTTTCGAGGGAAAATGAGGCGATTATTTGAGCTTCAGAGAGACTAAATCAAAGGTACCAAACATTCAGATCATCTCAACAAGATTTTAGCCTTTTAATGTGTTTAGGATGTCGAAGTTACGCAAGTGTGTGTGTGTTACTGGATGTTTATGGCACTTAACATGTATTTCAACAGGTAGAAAGTTCTAGATGGGCTATAATCTGTCAGATATAACTGTGTGTGTGTGTGCCCCGAACAGCCCCGAAATCACCATCACCAAGCTCCACCAGACTCCATGTAAATAATCACTACTTTTATCATGGTAAAACACACTTCATTCAAAGTGGACAGAAACTAAATAAAACTACCAAAAGCCGTCTTGGTTCATCTTTCCACTGTTCCAACAATCACCACTCTGGTTTGGTTGAAATAAACCCTTAATTCACCCATTTACATGTGGAGATATGCTGGCTCTATACACGCTAAAAGAACTGATTATTTACATGGAGTCTGGTGGAGATATGCTGGCTCTATACACGCTAAAAGTACTGATTATTTACATGGAGTCTGGTGGAAATATGCTGGTTCTATACACGCTAAAAGTCCTGATTATTTACATGGAGTCTGGTGGAAATATGCTGGCTCTATACACGCTAAAAGTCCTGATTATTTACATGATTCCTGCAGTCTATGAATTAAATTAAATCATTTCGAAGCAGAAACAACCTTTCAACACAAGGTAGGGGCTGGGATCACTTTTTGGCAAGTGCATTAGTGCATTTTATGGGATGTTTTGGGGGTTTAAAAACGTATTTTAACAGAAAGTTTAGAAAGGTCTGGATTGGTTATAATCTGGCACCGGGCTGCAGACACCAGCCACCCGGATATGTTCCTTGACAGTTTAAAATGTGGAGTTATGTGGTATAATGTGGTGTGTAAAATTATTTATTTTGGCGCTAAATTGCCCGGATGACAACGCCTTAAGATTACAGTAAACAACAGAATTGGCGGCAGCGGGAAAACAAACCAGAAATACCAGAAATTATCACTTTAAACACAGCCACACACTTATTAGGACACTCTTGTTATATGTTAACTATGTATGTTGTGTTTACACGACAGTTTAACTCATCTATACGTATTTAAAAAGGCAAATTTAACAATTACGAGCGCACAATAAGGAAGTCGGTTTCACTTTTTGCGATTTCAACTTCACTTTTTAACTTTTATGACGCTATTTTTGAATCACAGTTTAAATGTTTTTAATGTCAAACAAATGGGATTCTTTGTCAAAATCAGATATGTTGCGTAAACGCTCATTTTAAAGGTTTTGTAACATCGGTTTATGGCAGTTTTGTAACCTCGCACAGACAAAAGCTCAGCTGTTTGAAATTTCCCGCATTCTTATTCGAGTGACACGTGATTCTCTGCTCGCCGTCTGATTGGCTCCGCCGCAGCGTCAGTTTAAAGAGCCGGCACGAGCTGCGTTTCTATTGGCCTGCTGCGTTCTAGCGCCAAGATTTCAATAAAAAGGGCGAGCGGACAACAGAATCCGCTTCAGTCTCTGCTCTTCGTCTGTGTTTGCTGTGCTTCTTAGTGTAGATTTCCTCTCTTTGTTTTACGCCAACTTTTAATTTAAGTTAACTTATATTTTTATTTTTCTGTCCGTGTGAACTCCAGGGTATAAAAATGCTTTCTGCTCGCTCTCCTCTCTCCGTGAAGAATGAAAACTCAGTCAGCAGTAAGATGGACAACATGTCTCTGAACAAAGAAAACACGGTAAGAAACGTTAAAATAGTTTCACAAATTTGTGTATTCGGGCCTTCTAGCCTCAGCCGTTAAGTTGTAACGTTATAGCACCTTAGGACAATATGTTAATTTATCTTCTATGTGGTAACTACATTTGACAATATGCGATCAAACGTTAAAGTGTGGTTTATCTGAATGGAGCTCTGTAGCTAGCTACAGTTCAGCTTTAAGAGGAACTCCGTACGAAATCTCTGTTTTAAGTCAAATATTTGATATACAGACATCTAGTTATATACACTCCATGATGGCCGATTACACTATTACAACATATAGCCTAAGACGAAGTGTAAATTTGTTATATATTGTCTCTACATTTGATGGTGAGCGATGATATGTTGTAATTGTCGTATTTCTGAGTGAAGTCTGGAGTAGCTGCTCACTACTTCAGCCTGATTGAACTAACTTTTAATGTGTTTCACTCTAACTAAATGTACGTTTTGAGTGAAGAGTTTAGAGTAGTTTTCTGAGTATTTCTTGTTTCTCTTCCAGCCACCGAGCCTGAACACGACCCGCATTTTGGCGTCTAAAACCGCGCGAAAAATCTTCGACGACGCTGCGGTAAGTGAGTCCAAAATCAGCTGAAATCTTCAAGGTTTTCATCTTATTTAACAGAAACATCATCTGCAGTCATATCCAAGTCAATGATCATCAGTTCGGCTCGGTTATTGGGGTCAAATGGCGCCTAAAATGTCAGTTCTGGCGCCAAACATGAACGATCAGCTGTTAACTGTTAATGAGCTACTTCTTTAGTTTGTTAGAGATGAAATAACATTTTAGTTTCTTCTAAATGTGGATAATCAATAAGAAATGTGTGCAGACTTTAGTCATTGTTTGCTACCAAACTTTAGATTATTTTCCTCTTTAATCCTGAGCAGCAGTAAATGTCTTCATCTCAGGATAAGATGAGAAGAAACTAGTCAATAAGTGACAAACAGTAATTAGGTTAAAATGATTATTGTACAAATCATCGTAAAGCAACATTAATCTGTTTAACCTAATCTTACTTTATAAACATATTGACTATGTTTAAAGGATGATAGCGTTACCTAATCTTTACTTTTAACTTGTTGTCTTGCACTCTATCTTATGTTACTTTATGAACTTAATAACATGTTTTTGGCTTAAATTTGACTGAGTAACTGCAACGTAATTATATTTCCATGCAGGGATCAATACTTTAACATTTTTAATTTAAAAAAAAAAAAATAAGTACGACTTGACAAAGGAACTATTTAAGTCAGTTATGAGCTTTAGGCTCTTTGAATACAGATTTAACACACACACACACACACACACACACACACACACACACAGAGATGCACACACACAGAGACACGCACACACACACACAGACGCGCGCGCACACACATAGACACACACATATAGAGACACACACAGACACGTATAGAGACACACACACACAGAGGCAGACACACACATGGAGAGAGACACAGAGACAGACACACACACACACACACACACACACACACAGAGGCAGACACACACAGAGACACACCCCTATCATTCATTACAGATTACACACGCCATGTGTGCCAGGATTCTCCTTTAGACACTCAATGGTTATTGATTTTTTTCATCAGTCGTCAGGTTTCTAAAATGTTTCCCAGAGACCAAGTTGACGTCTTCAAACAGTTTGTTTGAAAATCCCGACTCCTCCAAAGATAATCCACTCATTGTGGAGATATGAAGTCTAATATCTGACCCACAGAAGCTGGGAATCCTCCCAGTTCCTGGTCTGATCTCTGATTTCATCCACTCAAACATGAAGACCTCTGGCTGCAGACAGAGGAGCAGTAAAGTGTGTAGTTGTGTATTTGTATTTTGAGCGTCTGGTGTGTGTGTGTGTGTGTCTCTCAGCCCAAAGCTGTGAAGAAGAGCAGCGAGGAAGAGGAGGAGCCGCTGCTGAAGGAAAACCCTCGTCGCTTCGTCATCTTCCCCATCCAGTACCACGACATCTGGCAGATGTACAAGAAGGCTGAGGCCTCTTTCTGGACCGCAGAGGAGGTACACACACACACACACAGACACACACACACACACAGACCAACACACACACACACAGACCAACACACACACAGACCAACACACACACACACACACACAGAGACACGCACGCACGCACACACACACACACACACAGAGACCAACACACTTATTATAGGAGGTACACGAGTCCCGTCTGTAGTTCAGGTCATTGGCTGGTTGCTCGGAGAGTCGTCACGGAAACGTGTCTGACCATAGTCCCAAATTATCACCATCTACTGGAGATATTAAAATATGTGCTGTAGAATATCCAAGGAAACATGAGAGCACATCTGTTAAAACACAAGATTTAAAGTGGAGCTTTTGCAGAAAAGTGGATTTAGAGACACACACACACACACACACGCACACGCACGCGTGCACGCACACATGCGCGCACATGGAGACAGGATTTAAAGACTAAAAGTAGATTTGGAGACTAAAAGTTCCTTATTGTGGCGAGCCCTAGTTTCCAGATGTGTCCATTAAATGAACTCATCCTATTGGTCGACTGAGACTTCCTGTAGTGTGGTCTCTCTGGATGATGTAACTTCCTGTAGTGTGGTCTCTCTGGATGATGATGTAACTTCCTGTTGGTGTAGGTGGATCTGTCGAAGGACGGCCAGCACTGGGAGTCTCTGAAGGACGAGGAGCGCTACTTCATCTCTCACGTGTTGGCGTTCTTCGCCGCCAGCGACGGCATCGTCAACGAGAACCTGGTGAGCAGCCCCAACATGTTACCCCCGGTTACACGTTACCCTGGTTACACATTATCGTTTTAACTTCTCAACATGTCAACGTAGCCGATGACTCTGAGGATGTGAAGTAGATTCTGCTGAGTCATTGTTGCTTCTCTGAGTGGTGCCGTGATCTCTGACTAACGGCGTGTTCTCGCTGTGACCGCCAGGTGGAGCGCTTCACACAGGAAGTGCAGGTGACGGAGGCGAGGTGTTTCTATGGTTTCCAGATCGCCATGGAGAACATCCACTCAGAGATGTACAGCCTGCTCATCAACACCTACATCAAGAAGCCAGCAGAGAGGTGAGACACACACACACACACACACACACACACACACACACACACACACACACACTGACACACACACACACACACACACACACACACTCTGACAGGACGGGTGTAGAACCAAAAGGCGGCCATGTTGTCCCAGAGTCAGTTTCCTCAGGAGATGAAGTCTTTCTGAAAGTTGATCTGAGATGTTGAACGTAGAAACGGAAACATTCAGGCTGTTTAGAGAGAGAGCTGACCTTAAAGTCCCGACTGAGAGAGAGGTCTGTGATGATGAGGAGCGCAGGGGTACGGACCTCAGCCAATGATGGTGGCTGAGTGCTGCTGCAGGCCTTCTGATTGGAGGACGAGTGGTCCACTGCCAGAAGGACAGCAGCACGAGACAGACGCTGGTCTGAACAGACGTCCTCAAACCCTCTCAGGTCTAACTGTGATCAACATGTTGTGCTGGCCTCTCTCTACCGTTAGGTAACAGATGGAGATGTTGAACTGGACCACAGCTTCAGATCATCAACAGAAACGGGTTTAAAAGATTCCTGGAGCCTAAACCTCATTTCTCTCTTTACTCAAGTTCTCAATTTACTTCTGAATGTCTCAGACTTTAGAAAGTCTGAAATTCTACCTGGCAAGTCATGTAGTGAGAAGCATTTCTTTTGTACGAAAGATGTGTCTCAAGTCGGATACTTCTGGGAGTACACTTGCATGTAGTACGCTGTGTACTCTGTGTAGTACGCTGTGTACTCTGTGTAGTACGCTGTGTACTCTCTGTGTAGTACGCTGTGTACTCTCTGTGTAGTGCGTGTACATTTCGACAGGGTAGTAGTGTAACGGTAAACTGCAGCTGGGTGGAGCGTCCAGCTTGTTTTCTCCCTACGGGACTAGAAAGTATTTGTATAAATGACATTTGTAAAGGTCTGATCCGCCATTTTTTAATCCTGACCGCGGCAGCCTTCTCACAATCCAGCCTCACCAGTTTGGAAGTGGGCTGGCGGTCCCCGTGGCGACCACTCCGTAGCGGAGACGGCCGGCGTTGAGAGTGAGCTGTGTCTAGAACTGTTTTTGAAGGCAGCAGTGTGACGGTGTGTTCAATGTCCTGCAGAGAATACCTGTTCAACGCCATCGAGACGCTGCCCTGTGTGAAGAAGAAGGCCGACTGGGCCATCAACTGGATCGGCAACAAGAACGCCGGATTTGGTAAAGACACACACACACACACACACACACACACACAGAGACAGACAGACATATAGACACACACACACACAGACATATAGACACACACACACACAGACATATAGACACACACACACACACACACACACACACACACACACACACACACACACACACACACACACACACACACACACACACACACACACACAGACAGACATATAGAGACACACACACACTTCTAGAGTCGGTACTCGCTCTACACACACCAGACAGGAAGTGGAGCTGGTCTGGTGTCAGCTGTTGGTCTCTCTGGTGGAGCTGGTCTGGTGTCAGCTGTTGATCTCTCTGTTCTTCCTCCAGGAGAGCGAGTGGTCGCCTTCGCCGCCGTGGAGGGAATCTTCTTCTCCGGTTCCTTCGCCGCCATCTTCTGGCTGAAGAAGAGAGGCCTGATGCCCGGCCTGACCTTCTCCAACGAGCTCATCAGCAGAGACGAGGTGACGCACGCATTATTGATCAGACATGAATTATTAGACATTAATTATCAGACATTAATTATCAGACATTATTGATTAGACATTAATTATTAGACATCAGCACAGATTACTGATTTATATATCAAATAAAGTCAACGTTCAGCTGTTGTGTAACTGTTGTTGGTCTGGTTTCTGGTTGTGTAGCTGTTGTGTAACTGTTGTTGCCGTGGTTTCAGGGCCTCCACTGTGACTTTGCCTGTCTGATGTTCAAACACCTGGTGAAGAAACCGTCGGCAGCGACGGTCGGCGAGATCATCAGGAACGCCGTGGAGATCGAGCAGGTCGGTGGATCCTCAACGCTCTGATGACCTCAGACTACCACCACGCTGACGCAGCTAGACGCCAACATGATGATAGACTTTATGATGTCATCTTATTACACAATCACCCAACACATGGTTAACAGGGCTGGGACGATACAACTATCACACAAAATATAAAATCATATCGGGGCTTTAAGATATCAGCAGATATCATATCGTTGATAGATCATATCAGTATCACACTTGTGATTTATACCCCTGATGTTGAACTGGGTCTAAAGGTCTCTCCCCCCCCCCCCCATCAGGAGTTCCTGACCGAGGCTCTGCCGGTGAAGCTGATTGGGATGAACTGTGAGCTGATGAAGCAGTACATTGAGTTTGTAGCCGACAGACTGATGCTGGAGCTCGGCTTCACCAAGGTAACTCCACTCAGAACCAACCAGACGGTGATTTTAAACGTAGCCGTGAGAGAGGTCTGTGATGATGAGAAGCGCAGGGGTACGGACCTCAGCCAATGATGGTGGCTGAGTGCTGCTGCAGGCCTTCTGATTGGAGGACGAGTGGTCCACTGCCAGAAGGACAGCAGCACGAGACAGACGCTGGCCTGAACAGACGTCCTCAAACCAAAAAATATTGTTTTTTAGGGCCTGAGTGTTCCTGTTGTGATATAGGGGTTGAATTTAATTCATTTTGTCTTTTTAAAAAGTCTGAAACTGGTTTCCTGTCGGCCAGAACAACCAGTCAGTGTTTAAATGTTCCTCTGTAACGTGGACCAAACTGACCAGCGTGTTGTGTGTCTGCGTTGTGCGTCCGTAGATCTACCGGGTGGAGAACCCCTTTGACTTCATGGAGAACATCTCTCTGGAGGGGAAGACCAACTTCTTTGAGAAGCGAGTGGGCGAGTACCAGAGGATGGGCGTGATGTCAGGCTCCACCGACAACACCTTCAGGCTGGACGCAGACTTCTGAGACCGAGGTGGAGCCACGCACACTCAGAGAGCCACGCACACTCAGAGACACGCACGCACGCTCAGAGACACACACACTCTGCCACACATTCACACTCAGTCAACCAATAGTGTTAACTCTGGTGTCTACATGTTGCCCAGTGCATGCTGGGTAGTCGTATCCAACCCTGGCGTATATGTACCTCACCCAGTGCATGCTGGGAAAGTCTTCAGCACAGATGTATAGCAGATGAATACAGACTCTGGTCCAGAACCGTTGTTGTCGGAGGTCCATCAGGATGAAATGACTTCATAAACACATGGAGCTGATTTGTTTTTTTTGTAAATTTATTTTATCGATTTTGTAATCAAATGTAAATAAATATTTGACTTTTTTTAGAGTTGTGTTTTAGGGGATTTTGTAAAATATGTATATTAAGTTTATTATTTTTAGTGATTCTTGTAATAAAAGTTTGTATAAACAAAAACCTGGTTTTATATTTTACTGTTTCTAAAGTTTTTATATCAGAAATATGGGTTTCTTAACAATCACATTGCCCCAAAATAACTGGGATGCATGCATAGATATTTATTGATTGCATAAACTGGGAATTTAGTGTTACAGCAGCAAAAACTGGGAATTTACAGTGTTGCAGCAGCAAAATATCAGTCACACAGCACAGAATATACATGAAATACTAGGATTACAATATACATGAAATAATGGGATAGAATACAAGAAGAAATATTGTAGGTTGTATGGAGCCCAGACAACATACAAAGTAAGATTTATGATGTCTATTAAATTTTGGTTTTTATTTAATTTCCTGGCTTTTGAAAAATGTTTAAATGGTTTTAAAACGGCGTCAAACTGACCAAACGTTGACCTAAAGCCGGGGTGGCCAACCAGTTAGGTATAAAGAGCCACAAAAAAACCCGCACCATAGCAAAAAGCCACACAACACATGCACGTCCACACTACAACAGCAGCAGTGTCTTCCAGATCTGATGACAGTCATAATACATAGCAGTTTTCATAGTTTTTTTTCTCACTTAGATTGACTCAGTGGGAAACCTGACAGTCTTTGTTATCCACAATCCTTTTCAGGTCTTGCTTGAACTCGGTTGTGGCCACTCGAAGAACTCTCTCACTCATTTGTCACTAAAGGGGCTTTCAAACAGTCGGATTCAGCAGTGAAAGGGTTAACGAGGAAGGTGATCTGTGGCCGCTGTTTTTCCTCAGGTTGCAGAATCTGTCCTCAAAACTCTGCTGCATTATTTTCCATTTTAAAATAACTGGCAAATGTATTGGCAGATGCATTCAAATGTGTTTTTTTTTTTTACTTATCTGAAATACTGTATGTTTCAGAAAAGTTAAAAACAACAATCAACCAATGACACAGCCCCCAGCCACACAGGAAGAGCCTCACAGGAGCAGGCAGAGAGCCGCATACGGCTCAAGAGCCACAGGTTGGCCCCCCCTGCCCTAAACTGTGATTCACTCAACATCCTCTGATCTTAACTATTCTATTAGCAGAGTTCAGATGTTGTGAAAACCTGGAAAAGGTCTGGAATTTAAAAAATGTAAATTCCAGGCCTGGAAAGGTTTTGGAAACAAAAGACCCAGAAGGTTTTGGAAAAGTCATGGAATTATATATATATATATATTTAAAAAAAAGAAAATATATATATATATATATATATATATATTTAAAAAAAAAATATATATATATATATTTAAAAAAAAAATATATATATATATATTTAAAAAAAATATATATATATATATATTTAAAAAAAATATATATATTTAAAAAATATATATATATATATATATATATATATTTAAAAAATATATATATTTAAAAAAAATATATATTTAAAAAAAAAAAAATTTATGTTTTTTTTAAATATATATTAATTTAAAAATATATTTATATATATATATATTTAAAAATATATAATTTTTAAATATATATATATATATATATTTAAAAAAATATATATATATAGAATAATATGTGAATAATGTATTTCACGTCGTCCTAACCTCACCGTTATTACGACTCCCACTATGAACATTATAAGTTATCATTCATTAGATGGTTAAACCTCTGAGGGTGAACTTTAACACGTTTATTCTTAGTGTATAATGTCAACTGACATTTTCAGGAATACATAGTCATGGAAATTTGCTGAAAAGTCAGGGTTAAAATGCGTATGAACACTGAATTAGTCAAATAATTCATAATTTCTGCTTTTTTTCAAACTCAAATTAGGTAGATTGTCATTTTACTAGGTTTATTGACCATGGATTTAAAAAACAAAAAAAAGCATTAAAGAGAGACAAATGTATTAAAAAAACAGCCAAAAGTTGGGAGAAAAGTTCCAAAAAACAAGCATTAGTCAACTTAGACCCTGAATGAGAAGTTGGACGACGGTGAAGACGTCATGAGGGTTAAATCAGAAGTCAGACTTGTGGATTTTATTCGTTAACCCTCTGAGGTCTGAGGGCATTTTCACATCTTCTTAAATATATAATACCAGTCCCTCCAGAAAAACGTGATTATATGATCTCATAATTCAATGCATAACCAGCCAAAGTCTGTATATTTATTTCAGGGGGACGCATGTTTTCAAATACACCGCACATTCACTGCATAAATTGCCGATTTCCGCGCAAAATATGCGGGGCTTGCATGATTTCATAATCCCCGCATTTTCGTTGCAAAAAAGTCCCACATATCTTAGCAGAAAGTTGAAAAATGTTGCGTTTACTTCACACAAGAGCAGCCAGTTTCCCCTGTTGCCAAGGGAACGTTATGAAGTGACGTAATTACGCGACGTGATCATCAAAAAGCTGCAAACCCCGCGATGAAGCCACGATGAAACCACAGTTTTTGCAAGTTCCCGCAATTTCATCGCATAAAATTGCATAAATATCCCGAATATTCCATCACATTTTTTAAGAAAACGTGACGCATAATCAAGGATTTTAGCCCAAAACAATCACAAAAAAACTCCACATTTTTCTGGAAGGACTGATTAAAGTGTATTTGCGTAAAACTGATCCACATTTCATATCAGAATGTTGAGAACCAAGTCATCTTTCTGTGTGGTGACGTCTGAATGTGTCCCAGAGCAACAGGGGAAGAATCTGGAGCTAAAGCTGCAACCTTGATGTTTCTCACATCTCTTAAAAAACTAACTTTTGTGTGTGTGAGTGTGTGTGTGTGTGTGTGTGTGTGTGTGTGTGTGTGTGTGTGTGTGTATGTGAGTGTGTGTGTGTGTGAGCGAGCGTGTGCCTGTGTGTGTGTGTGTGTGTGTGTGTGAGCGGTGAGCGCGCGTGAGCGAGCGCACGCGTGTGTGTGTGTGTATACATACTATGACTTTTTAATACTTTTTTCGACATACTATACTATGACTTTTTATACTTTTTTTGACATACTATACTATGACTTCTTATGATTTTCGACATACTATACTATGACTTTTTAATACTTTTTATCACGCCCTATGTTGATACAATGCATAGGATATATACGTTGCTCACACAAAGGAAAGTCAGAGCGGCAAATTTTGTAGATTGGGTCAGTCGTCTCTCCAGATATCCATGGGTCTGTTAAATTGATGCTGAATCTTTGCTTGTAATAAACCTTTTTATAATCAAGATCAGTGTCGGCGGATTACTCTTCATACAGCATCACAGCATTACTATTTAAGACACCACACTATACTATGACTTTTTACTTTTTATGACATATGGATATATCTGCACTATGCACATTTATCTATTTATTATCTGTGTCACCTCCAACTGTGTAATATGTCCTCTCTACTCATTCACACCTTACTCTTCTGTAAATATGTGTTTATATACTGTCTGTTTATATAAGGTTGTTTATTGTGTAAATATAGTTGTTTTTATTACTATTATTATAACTAATTCTAATCTATTTTTCCTTTCCCTATACTTTACGTATATTTTTTCTCCTATGTCTAATTAATGTGTATTTGTGTTGTTTCTTTTCTTTTGAGCTGCTATAAGGAAGACAATTAATAAAGTCTATCTTATCTTTTCTTATCCCATGCTATGACTTTTTACTTTTTTCGACATACTATACTATGACTTTTTACTTTTTTCGACATACTATACTATGACTTTTTACTTTTTATGACATACTATGCTATGACTTTTTTCGACATACTATACTATGACTTTGGTTTTTTCAACATACTATACTATGACTTTTTTATACTTTTTTCGACATACTATACTATGACTTTTTATGACTTTTTTCGAAACACTATACTATGACTTTTTACTTCTTTCGACATATTATACTATGACTTTTTATGACTTTTTCGACATATTATACTATGACTTTTTATGACTTTTTCGACATATTATACTATGACTTTTTACTTTTTTCATCATACTATACTATGACTTTTTATGACTTTTTTCAACATACTATAATATGACTTTTTACTTTTTTCGACATACTATACTGTGACTTTTTATGACTTTTTTTCAACATACTATACTATGACTTTTTTACAACTTTTTTCGACGTACTATACTATGTTTTTTTATGACTTTTTTCAACATACTATACTATGACTTTAGTTTTTTCAACATACTATACTATGACTTTTTATGACTTTTTTTCAACATACTATACTATGACTTTTTTACAACTTTTTTCGACGTACTATACTATGTTTTTTTATGACTTTTTTCGACATACTATACTATGACATTTTCATAATCGCTACAGATGAGGAAAAACTCCCCAAAAACCTTCAATGGGGAAACATCTCAGAAATCTCAGAAAGAGAAACTGAGAAAAATGGACAGACGGAAGCAAATGTCATGTTTATAAAATTGCCCACATACTGAAATAAAAGTATTGACAGTTCATATAACAAAAAGTACACATAAAATGTAAACAATGGATCCAGGAGCCTTTCAAATGTCATCCAGCTCAAGATTGGGCTTTGACATCTCTTCATCCAGGAGGACTTTCCAGATGTCACCAGGCTGCTGGAGACTGGGCTGTATGATGATGATGACCATAGGGTGACAGTAACAGTAATCACTCTACCTGTAGCTTTGTTGTTCTTGATAAGGTGATATGTCTTGCTTGATGTATAATTATATATAATATATATAATATAAACTGTAAGTTGCTGTGTATCTTGTGTCCTGTTTTATACATGTACATATGTTTTTGTCCCGTTGGAACAGATATTAAATTGATTGATTGATTATATGTTTACCATGTACCGAACCCACAAAAAGCTAAACTAAAGCACATTTTAGTTGTACATTATATGGTAGACTTTGGGTGTTGATGGCATCAGGATTGGCAAATCAAATAGCCAATCAACTGCTGACTCTGTCATCCTGCCACTGTGCAGACATCTGACGGAGAGCTGGGTGGCCTCCGTCAGTGTCCATCAGGATTTCGGGTGCTGTGGACTCCCTTTACTGAGACGTGGCTGCATCCTGGAGTGTCGGTGCAATTCATCCAGGAGACTATTTTTCTGTTCCGATCTGATGCTCACATTCTGCTTCAATGGAGACTTATAAAAATTCAAAAAAGTCTGATAAAAATTCATAGTATAGTATGTCGAAAAAAGTTTTATACTTCGACTGTTTTATGACTTCTTTCAACATACTATACTATTACTTATTACTTTTTATGACATACTACACTATGACTTTTTAATGACGTTTTTCGACATACTATACTATGACTTTACTTTTTCGACATACTATACTATGACTTGTACTTTTTTCGACATACTATACTATGACTTTTTACTTTTTTCGACATACTATACTATGACTTTTTACTTTTTTCGACATACTATACTATGACTTTTTACTTTTTATGACATATGGATATATCCTGCACTATGCACATTTATCTATTTATTATCTGTGTCACCTCCAACTGTGTAATATGTCCTCTCTACTCATTCACACCTTACTCTTCTGTATATATGTGTTTATATACAGTCTGTTTATATAAGGTTGTTTATAGTGTAAATACCATCCATCCATCTTCCATCTTCTTCCGCTTATCCGGTAACGGGTCGCGGGGGTAGCAGCTCCAGCAGGGGACCCCAAACTTCCCTTTCCCGAGCCACATTAACCAGCTCCGACTGGGGGATCCCGAGGCGTTCCCAGGCCAGGTTGGAGATATAATCCCTCCACCTAGTCCTGGGTCTTCCCCGAGGCCTCCTCCCAGCTGGACGTGCCTGGAAAACCTCCCTAGACTTTTTTCGACATACTACACTATGACTTTTTAATTACTTTTTTCAACATACTATACCATGACTTTATACTTTTTATGACATACTATGCTATGACTTTTTTATACTTTTTTCGACATACTATACTATGACTTTAGTTTTTTCAACATACTATACCATGACTTTATACTTTTTATGACATACTATACTATGACTTTTTATGATTTTCGACATACTATACTGTGACTTTACTTTTTTCGACATACTATACTATGACTTTTTATGACTTTTTTCAACATACTATACAATGACTTTTTATGACTTTTTTCGACATACTACACTATGACTTTTTAATTACTTTTTTCAACATACTATACCATGACTTTTTATGACTTTTTTCAACATACTATACTATGACTTTTTATGACTTTTTTCAACATACTATACAATGACTTTTTATGACTTTTTTCGACATACTACACTATGACTTTTTAATTACTTTTTTCAACATACTATACCATGACTTTTTATGACTTTTTTCAACATACTATACTATGACTTTTTATGACTTTTTTCAACATACTATACAATGACTTTTTATGACTTTTTTCGACATACTACACTATGACTTTTTATGATTTTCGACATACTACACTATGACTTTTTAATTACTTTTTTCGACATACTATACTATGACTTTTTATGACATTTTTCGACATACTATACTATGACTTTTTAATACTTTTTTCGACATACTATACTGTGACTTTTTTATACTTTTTTGACATACTATACTATGACTTTTTACTTTTTTCGACATACTATACTATGACTTGTACTTTTTTCGACATACTATACTATGACTTTTTACTTTTTTCGACATACTATACTATGACTTTACTTTTTCGACATACTATACTATGACTTGTACTTTTTTCGACATACTATACTATGACTTTTTACTTTTTTCGACATACTATACTATGACTTTTTACTTTTTATGACATATGGATATATCCTGCACTATGCACATTTATCTATTTATTATCTGTGTCACCTCCAACTGTGTAATATGTCCTCTCTACTCATTCACACCTTACTCTTCTGTATATATATATGTGTTTATATACTGTCTGTTTATATAAGGTTGTTTATTGTGTAAATATAGTTGTTTTTATTACTATTATTATAACTAATTCTAATCTATTTTTCCTTTCCCTATACTTTACGTATATTTTTTCTCCTATGTCTAATTAATGTGTATTTGTGTTGTTTCTTTTCTTTTGAGCTGCTATAAGGAAGACAATTAATAAAGTCTATCTTATCTTTTCTTATCCCATGCTATGACTTTTTACTTTTTTCGACATACTATATAATATGACTTTACTTTTTTCAAAATACATACTATGACTTTTTATTTTTTTCGACATACTATACTATGACTTATGACTTTTTTCAACATACTATACCATGACTTTATACTTTTTATGACATACTATGCTATGACTTTTTTATACTTTTTTCGACATACTATACTATGACTTTAGTTTTTTCAACATACTATACCATGACTTTATACTTTTTATGACATACTATACTATGACTTTTTATGACTTTTTTCAACATACTATACTATGACTTTTTTATACTTTTTTCGACATACTATACTATGACTCTTTAATTACTTTTTTCGACATACTATACTATGACTTTTTATGACTTTTTTCAACATACTATACTGTGACTTTTTTATACTTTTTTGACATACTATACTATGACTTTTTACTTTTTTCGACATACTATACTATGACTTTACTTTTTCGACATACTATACTATGACTTTTTAATTACTTTTTTCGACATACTATACTATGACTTTTTATGACATTTTTCGACATACTATACTATGACTTTTTTATACTTTTTTCGACATACTATACTGTGACTTTTTTATACTTTTTTCGACATACTATACTATGACTCTTTAATTACTTTTTTCGACATACTATACTATGACTTTTTACTTTTTTCGACATACTATACTATGACTTTACTTTTTCGACATACTATACTATGACTTTTTACTTTTTTCGACATACTATACTATGACTTTTTACTTTTTATGACATATGGATATATCTGCACTATGCACATTTATCTATTTATTATCTGTGTCACCTCCAACTGTGTAATATGTCCTCTCTACTCATTCACACCTTACTCTTCTGTAAATATGTGTTTATATACTGTCTGTTTATATAAGGTTGTTTATTGTGTAAATATAGTTGTTTTTATTACTATTATTATAACTAATTCTAATCTATTTTTCCTTTCCCTATACTTTACGTATATTTTTTCTCCTATGTCTAATTAATGTGTATTTGTGTTGTTTCTTTTCTTTTGAGCTGCTATAAGGAAGACAATTAATAAAGTCTATCTTATCTTTTCTTATCCCATGCTATGACTTTTTACGTTTTTCGACATACTATACTATGACTTTTTACTTCTTTCGACATACTATACTATGACTTTTTATGATTTTAAACATACTATACTATGACTTTTTTATACTTTTTTCGACATACTATACTATGCATACATACTCAAATATGAAATATATAAATATAAGTATGTCGAAAAAATGTCATAAAACATCAGAGTATAGTATGTCAAAAAAAGTTCTGTGTGTCTCTGTGCCTGTGTATGTCTATGAGTATGTCTGTCTGTGTGTGTGTGTGTGTGTGTGTGTGTGTGTGTGTGTGTGTGTGTGTGTGTGTGTGTGTGTGTGTGTGTGAGCGCGCGTGTGCCTGTGTGTGTGTGTGTGTGTGTGAGCGCGAGCGCGCACGCGTGTGTGTGTGTGTATACATACTATGACTTTTTAATACTTTTTTCGACATACTATACTATGACTTTTTATACTTTTTTTGACATACTACACTATGACTTCTTATGATTTTCGACATACTATACTATGACTTTTTAATACTTTTTTCGACATACTATACTATGACTTTTTAATTACTTTTTTCGACATACTATACTATGACTTTTTAATTACTTTTTTCGACATACTATACTATGACTTCTTATGATTTTCGACATACTATACTATGACTTTTTAATACTTTTTATCACGCCCTATGTTGATACAATGCATAGGATATATACGTTGCTCACACAAAGGAAAGTCAGAGCGGCAAATTTTGTAGATTGGGTCAGTCGTCTCTCCAGATATCCATGGGTCTGTTAAATTGATGCTGAATCTTTGCTTGTAATAAACCTTTTTATAATCAAGATCAGTGTCGGCGGATTCCTCTTCATACAGCATCACAGCATTACTATTTAAGACACCACACTATACTATGACTTTTTACTTTTTATGACATATGGATATATCCTGCACTATGCACATTTATCTATTTATTATCTGTGTCACCTCCAACTGTGTAATATGTCCTCTCTACTCATTCACACCTTACTCTTCTGTAAATATGTGTTTATATACTGTCTGTTTATATAAGGTTGTTTATTGTGTAAATATAGTTGTTTTTATTACTATTATTATAACTAATTCTAATCTATTTTTCCTTTCCCTATACTTTACGTATATTTTTTCTCCTATGTCTAATTAATGTGTATTTGTGTTGTTTCTTTTCTTTTGAGCTGCTATAAGGAAGACAATTAATAAAGTCTATCTTATCTTTTCTTATCCCATGCTATGACTTTTTACTTTTTTCGACATACTATACTATGACTTTTTTATACTTTTTTCGACATACTATACTATGACTTTTTATTTTTTATGACATACTATACTATGACTTTTTATGACTTTTTTCAACATACTATACTATGACTAGTTTTTTCGACATACTATACTATGACTTTTTTATACTTTTTTCGACATACTATACTATGACTTTTTATTTTTTATGACATACTATACTATGACTTTTTATGACTTTTTTCGAAACACTACACTATGACTTTTTGACTTTTTTCGACATACTATACTATGACTTTTTACTTTTTATGACATATGACAAAAAAGTCATAAAAAGTCATAGTATAGTATGTCGAAAAAAGTCATAGCATACTATGACTTTTTTCGACATACTATACTATGACTTTGGTTTTTTCAACATACTATACTATGACTTTTTACTTCTTTCGACATATTATACTATGACTTTTTATGACTTTTTCGACATATTATACTATGACTTTTTATGACTTTTTCGACATATTATACTATGACTTTTTATGACTTTTTTCAACATACTATAATATGACTTTTTACTTTTTTCGACATACTATACTATGACTTTAGTTTTTTCAACATACTATACTATGACTTTAGTTTTTTCAACATACTATACTATGACTTTAGTTTTTTCAACATACTATACTATGACTTTTTATGACTTTTTTTCAACATACTATACTATGACTTTTTTACAACTTTTTTCGACGTACTATACTATGTTTTTTTATGACTTTTTTCGACATACTATACTATGACATTTTCATAATCGCTACAGATGAGGAAAAACTCCCCAAAAACCTTTAATGGGGAAACATCTCAGAAAGAGAAACTGAGAAAAATGGACAGACGGAAGCAAATGTCATGTTTATAAAATTGCCCACATACTGAAATAAAAGTATTGACAGTTCATATAACAAAAAGTACACATAAAATGTAAACAATGGATCCAGGAGCCTTTCAAATGTCATCCAGCTCAAGATTGGGCTTTGACATCTCTTCATCCAGGAGGACTTTCCAGATGTCACCAGGCTGCTGGAGACTGGGCTGTATGATGATGATGACCATAGGGTGACAGTAACAGTAATCACTCTACCTGTAGCTTTGTTGTTCTTGATAAGGTGATATGTCTTGCTTGATGTATAATTATATATAATATATATAATATAAACTGTAAGTTGCTGTGTATCTTGTGTCCTGTTTTATACATGTACATATGTTTTTGTCCCGTTGGAACAGATATTAAATTGATTGATTGATTATATGTTTACCATGTACCGAACCCACAAAAAGCTAAACTAAAGCACATTTTAGTTGTACATTATATGGTAGACTTTGGGTATTGATGGCATCAGGATTGGCAAATCAAATAGCCAATCAACTGCTGACTCTGTCATCCTGCCACTGTGCAGACATCTGACGGAGAGCTGGGTGGCCTCCGTCAGTGTCCATCAGGATTTCGGGTGCTGTGGACTCCCTTTACTGAGACGTGGCTGCATCCTGGAGTGTCGGTGCAATTCATCCAGGAGACTATTTTTCTGTTCCGATCTGATGCTCACATTCTGCTTCAATGGAGACTTATAAAAATTCAAAAAAGTCTGATAAAAATTCATAGTATAGTATGTCGAAAAAAGTTTTATACTTCGACTGTTTTATGACTTCTTTCAACATACTATACTATTACTTATTACTTTTTATGACATACTACACTATGACTTTTTAATGACGTTTTTCGACATACTATACTATGACTTTACTTTTTCGACATACTATACTATGACTTTTTACTTTTTTCGACATACTATACTATGACTTTTTACTTTTTTCGACATACTATACTATGACTTTTTACTTTTTATGACATATGGATATATCCTGCACTATGCACATTTATCTATTTATTATCTGTGTCACCTCCAACTGTGTAATATGTCCTCTCTACTCATTCACACCTTACTCTTCTGTATATATGTGTTTATATACAGTCTGTTTATATAAGGTTGTTTATAGTGTAAATACCATCCATCCATCTTCCATCTTCTTCCGCTTATCCGGTAACGGGTCGCGGGGGTAGCAGCTCCAGCAGGGGACCCCAAACTTCCCTTTCCCGAGCCACATTAACCAGCTCCGACTGGGGGATCCCGAGGCGTTCCCAGGCCAGGTTGGAGATATAATCCCTCCACCTAGTCCTGGGTCTTCCCCGAGGCCTCCTCCCAGCTGGACGTGCCTGGAAAACCTCCCTAGACTTTTTTCGACATACTACACTATGACTTTTTAATTACTTTTTTCAACATACTATACCATGACTTTATACTTTTTATGACATACTATGCTATGACTTTTTTATACTTTTTTCGACATACTATACTATGACTTTAGTTTTTTCAACATACTATACTATGACTTTTTCTGACTTTTTTCAACATACTATACTATGACTTTATACTTTTTATGACATACTATGCTATGACTTTTTTATACTTTTTTCGACATACTATACTATGACTTTAGTTTTTTCAACATACTATACCATGACTTTATACTTTTTATGACATACTATACTATGACTTTTTATGATTTTCGACATACTATACTGTGACTTTACTTTTTTCGACATACTATACTATGACTTTTTATTACTTTTTTCAACATACTATACAATGACTTTTTATGACTTTTTTCGACATACTACACTATGACTTTTTAATTACTTTTTTCAACATACTATACCATGACTTTTTATGACTTTTTTCAACATACTATACTATGACTTTTTATGACTTTTTTCAACATACTATACAATGACTTTTTATGACTTTTTTCGACATACTACACTATGACTTTTTATGATTTTCGACATACTACACTATGACTTTTTAATTACTTTTTTCGACATACTATACTATGACTTTTTATGACATTTTTCGACATACTATACTATGACTTTTTAATACTTTTTTCGACATACTATACTGTGACTTTTTTATACTTTTTTGACATACTATACTATGACTTTTTACTTTTTTCGACATACTATACTATGACTTGTACTTTTTTCGACATACTATACTATGACTTTACTTTTTCGACATACTATACTATGACTTGTACTTTTTTCGACATACTATACTATGACTTTTTACTTTTTTCGACATACTATACTATGACTTTTTACTTTTTATGACATATGGATATATCTGCACTATGCACATTTATCTATTTATTATCTGTGTCACCTCCAACTGTGTAATATGTCCTCTCTACTCATTCACACCTTACTCTTCTGTATATATGTGTTTATATACAGTCTGTTTATATAAGGTTGTTTATTGTGTAAACATAGTTGTTTTTATTACTATTATTATAACTAATTCTAATCTATTTTTCCTTTCCCTATACTTTACGTATATTTTTTCTCCTATGTCTAATTAATGTGTATTTGTGTTGTTTCTTTTCTTTTGAGCTGCTATAAGGAAGACAATTAATAAAGTCTATCTTATCTTTTCTTATCCCATGCTATGACTTTTTACGTTTTTCGACATACTATACTA
>NC_050191.1:2450392-2452892 GCF_008315115.2 Sander lucioperca
TACTCAGATACTTCACTCAAGGAAAGTAGCAGTACAACACTGGACAAATACTGTACGCACAACAACAGTCTTGCATTTAAAAACCTTCTTTAAAGACACAAAAGTACACAAGTATTCTCAGCTTCATGTAGTTAAAGTCAGCAGCGTCGGAAGGATTAGATTTCATAGTACGCACTAGAAGCACACACACACACACACACACACAAGGGTTGGGCGGTATCCAAATTTTGATACCGTCAAACCTCCTCCCTATTTTACGGCGGTATACGGTATTACCGTGACTAATTAAAAGTGATGACGTAAGGCTCAGACGGCGTCACCAAACTGTTGGCTTCACCGTTCAGAAACTGAATACCAAACACTAATACTGAAACAATAACAACATAACAACTTACAAAAAACTACCTTCTCCTCCACACTGTCACGTGATGACAACCACACATAATTACATACATTATATTTTGTGGAGTGCAAGCGGGGCAGACGTGTGCTGGGGGGGGCAGCAGCGCGTGGACAAACTGCTGCCGGTTGGCGAGGAAAATCCTGTCTGCCTCCACAGCCAGCGCTCGATAGTCTCTGGAGGAAGAGAGGGGGAGGAGGCCAGTGCCCGATAGTCTCTGGAGGAAGAGAGGGGGAGGAGGCCAGTGCCCGATAGTCTCTGGAGGAAGAGAGGGGGGAGCAGGCCAGTGCCCGATAGTCTCTGGAGGAAGAGAGGGGGGAGCAGGCCAGTGCCCTATAGTCTCTGGAGGAAGAGAGAGGGGAGCAGGCCAGTGCCCTATAGTCTCTGGAGGAAGAGAGAGGGGAGCAGGCCAGTGCCCTATAGTCTCTGGAGGAAGAGAGGGGGAGGAGGCCAGTGCCCGATAGTCTCTGGAGGAAGAGAGGGGGGAGCAGGCCAGTGCCCTATAGTCTCTGGAGGAAGAGAGGGGGGAGCAGGCCAGTGCCCTGTAGTCTCTGGAGGAAGAGAGAAGGGAGCAGGCCAGTGCCCGATAGTCTCTGGAGGAAGAGAGAGGGGAGCAGGCCAGTGCCCTATAGTCTCTGGAGGAAGAGAGAGGGGAGCAAGCCAGTGCCCTATAGTCTCTGGAGGAAGAGAGGGGGAGGAGGCCAGTGCCCGATAGTCTCTGGAGGAAGAGAGGGGGAGGAGGCCAGTGCCCGATAATCTCTGGAGGAAGAGAGGGGGAGGAGGCCAGTGCCCGATAGTCTCTGGAGGAAGAGAGGGGGAAGCAGGCCAGTGCCCTATAGTCTCTGGAGGAAGAGAGGGGGGAGCAGGCCAGTGCCCTATAGTCTCTGGAGGAAGAGAGGGGGGAGCAGGCCAGTGCCCGATAGTCTCTGGAGGAAGAGAGGAGGGAGCAGGCCAGTGCCCGATAGTCTCTGGAGGAAGAGAGGGGGAGGAGGCCAGTGCCCGATAGTCTCTGGAGGAAGAGAGAAGGGAGCAGGCCAGTGCCCGATAGTCTCTGGAGGAAGAGAGAGGGGAGCAGGCCAGTGCCCTATAGTCTCTGGAGGAAGAGAGAAGGGAGCAGGCCAGTGCCCGATAGTCTCTGGAGGAAGAGAGAGGGGAGCAGGCCAGTGCCCTATAGTCTCTGGAGGAAGAGAGAAGGGAGCAGGCCAGTGCCCGATAGTCTCTGGAGGAAGAGAGAGGGGAGCAGGCCAGTGCCCTATAGTCTCTGGAGGAAGAGAGAGGGGAGCAGGCCAGTGCCCTATAGTCTCTGGAGGAAGAGAGGGGGAAGCAGGCCATTGCCCTATAGTCTCTGGAGGAAGAGAGGGGGAGGAGGCCAGTGCCCGATAGTCTCTGGAGGAAGAGAGGGGGAGGAGGCCAGTGCCCGATAGTCTCTGGAGGAAGAGAGAGGGGAGCAGGTCAGTGCCCGATAGTCTATGGAGGAAGAGAGGGGGGAGCAGGCCAGTGCCCTGTAGTCTCTGGAGGAAGAGAGGGGGGAGCAGGCCAGTGCCCTATAGTCTCTGGAGGAAGAGAGAGGGGAGCAGGCCAGTGTCCTATAGTCTCTGGAGGAAGAGAGAGGGGAGCAGGCCAGTGTCCTATAGTCTCTGGAGGAAGAGATGGGGGAGCAGGCCAGTGTCCTATAGTCTCTGGAGGAAGAGAGGGGGGAGCAGGCCAGTGCCCTATAGTCTCTGGAGGAAGAGAGGGGGGAGCAGGCCAGTGCCCTGTAGTCTCTGGAGGAAGAGAGGGGGGAGCAGGCCAGTGCCCTATAGTCTCTGGAGGAAGAGAGGGGGGAGCAGGCCAGTGCCCTATAGTCTCTGGAGGAAGAGAGGGGGGAGCAGGCCAGTGCCCTATAGTCTCTGGAGGAAGAGAGAAGGGAGCAGGCCAGTGCCCTATAGTCTCTGGAGGAAGAGAGAGGGGAGCAGGCCAGTGTCCTATAGTCTCTGGAGGAAGAGATGGGGGAGCAGGCCAGTGTCCTATAGTCTCTGGAGGAAGAGAGGGGGGAGCAGGCCAGTGCCCTATAGTCTCTGGAGGAAGAGAGGGGGGAGCAGGCCAGTGCCCTGTAGTCTC
>NC_050191.1:2457892-2472892 GCF_008315115.2 Sander lucioperca
GTATGGCGGCCTAAAGCCTTTACACTTACCTTTTTATGATGTGTACAATACTAAGCTTTTCAAATACAAATTGTTGGCATATTCGTATATTTACACATCATGTTTTAATGTTAAAATGTGGCACAGTAAATCCCACAGCTTAACTTACATAATGGCTACCTCAGCTGTAGGCCATGAAGCCTATATAGCATGATGGATTCACGTTAATGTATATTTCAGACATTTAATGACGATGGATTTTCCGTTTTGTTTAAACCATCCAACAATAATTTGCCAGACCCCCTGCTTTGACTCTGAGGACCCCCCTAGGGGTCCCGGACCCCCTGCATTGACTCTGAGGACCCCCCTAGGGATCCCGGACCCCCTGCATTGACCCTGAGGACCCCCCCTAGGGGTCCCGGACCCCCTGCATTGACTCTGAGGACCCCCCCTAGGGGTCCCGGACCCCCTGCATTGACTCTGAGGACCCCCCTAGGGGTCCCGGACCCCCTGCATTGACTCTGAGGACCCCCTAGGGGTCCCGGACCCCCTACATTGACTCTAAAGACCCCCCCTAGGGATCCCGGACCCCCTACATTGACTCTGGGGACCCCCCTAGGGGTCCCGGACCCCCTACATTGACTCTGGGGACCCCCCTAGGGGTCCCGGACCCCCTGCATTGACTCTGAGGACCCCCTAGGGGTCCCGGACCCCCTACATTGACTCTGAAGACCCCCCTAGGGATCCCGGACCCCCTACATTGACTCTAGGGACCCCCCTAGGGGTCCCGGACCCCCTACATTGACTCTGGGGACCCCCCTAGGGGTCCCGGACCCCCTGCATTGACTCTGAGGACCCCCTAGGGGTCCCGGACCCCCTACATTGACTCTGAGGACCCCCCTAGGGGTCCCGGACCCCCTGTTGAAAATCTCTTCATTAGAACGCAGAATGTGTTTTGAGTTTTTGCTGAAACGTCTAAGTGAGATCTGCAAATTGGGTTTTACCACCATGTGAAATGGTTTAAGGTATTGACAACAGACTGCACAACAAGCTAAATGAGTTCAGGAAACTGAGAACTTTGTTCAGCCAATGGGAGGATGTACTTCCTGCAGCAGCTGAAGGAATTCAACCTGCCAAAGACGATGATGGTGCACTTCTACACAGCCATCATTGAGTCCATCCTCACATCCTCCATCACCATCTGGTACGCTGCTATCGCTGCCAAGGACAAGGGCAGGCTGCAGCGTGTCATTCGGTCAGCTGAGAAGGTGATTGGTGCAATCTGCCACCGCTCCAGGACCTATACGCCACCAGGACTCTGAAGCGAGCTGGAAAGATTGTGGCCGACCCCTCCCACCCCGGACACTCCCCTCTGGCAGGAGGATGAGGTCCATCAGGACCAAAACCTCACGTCACATGAACAGCTTTCTCCCCTCCACCACTAGCCTTCTCAACAAGGCCTGGACCCCCCCTGACTCTCTCCACACCCCACCTCTGGCTCCTCATGCCACTGTTCTCTCTCTGCTGTAATGCTCTTTGCTCTTTATTTATATCTTTATTTTTTAATTGAATACATACTGTGTACATATACTGATACTTATATTGTTTATACCTATACTTGTATTATTTAATATTCCATCTAGAGAATGTGTGACGTGCACCAACAACACCAAAAAAAATTCCTTGCATGTGTTAAAAAACGTACTTGGCAATAAAGCCCTTTCTGATTCTGATTTAGTGTTTCAGCAATTTAGGAAAAACTGTAATACTGGACCAATGTCAAAGCTCGTTGTTCTATCAGTCATTTAGACAGTTAGTGTAGTTATTGTACAGGTCTACATGTTAACGGCAGGAATAAACTAAACGAGAGAAAGAAGCCTATAGAACATCTACATCTTTCATCGACACCAAAATCCATTAGAAATTATGCATATTTTAATATTTTCATTGCGTTTCCTACATACTTACGAACAAAATGACTTAACCCAAGTCGTTAAACAAACTATAAAGAAGCTCTTTTTAATTCGGCATACATGATCCACTCCCATATTGATCCAATTGCAGATCAAATTAAGTATAATTTACGAGTCCGTCAGACGCAGTGCGGAAGATAGCAGTCTGTAACATACCTTTCAGCGGCACATTTTACTGAAATAAAAGTTATTTAATGGATGAGATATGTGCCGAATTCACCAGGAGTACTATCAAATTGAGGTAAGTTTTTTTTTAAGACACGTTATATAAAGACACTGTCACATTATTAAATATTTATGACACTGCGCAGCGGATACAACGAATGTAAATTGAGCGCTTAGCATAGCATAGATGCTAGCTTGCCTACTCAGCGGCTAAATCCTCAATAATAAGTCAATTAAACGTTAATGACACATATAAAAAATGAATTGATGACGATTAATGGACCTAAGATAAAGACAGAAAGTATCTTACCGGGTTTAAAAACGTCTGTCTCGGGGTAGTTGCAGACATTTTCGGAGCAGAAAAGCAGAAACGTGAAGCTAGTCCGAACTTTTGTTTACTTCCTTAGTTAACGTCCAGCACGGCTAATAAAATACAAGGATGAAACAAAACCGGAAATAGGTTAAAAGGTTCCCTTTTTAATCGACACAAATGTAGCTAAACTACGTACTTAATTTCTACTTTTTACAGATTGAATAAGTTTATTCTTTATAATTAAATATTTAATACAGATTGCAGTACGGCGTGATGACGTAGCTGACCGCTCCTTACTAGACTGCAGCCGTTTTTGGAAGGAGGTCAATTCAAGTCTTATGATTCCAATGATGACTGATTTACCTCCACCCGACTCTAATATAATCATAATAATTTTTAGGGATTCTCCCATGTTGAGTGTTTATAGTGTGGTAATACTGCAACTTCATGTTTGTCTGCCACTTCCAGTTTAGCGTTCGCTAAACCCACCAGATTCCATGTAAATAAACAGTACTTTTAGCAACGTAAAACACACTTCATTTAAAGTGGATAGAAACAAAATAAAACTATTAAAAGACGTTTTGGGTCGTCTTTCCACTTTTACAACCATCACAACTCTAGTTTTGGTTGAAATAAACACATAGTTTACTGATTTACATGTGAGAATATGTTGGCTCTATACACGCTAAAAGCACTGATTTTTTACATGGAGTCTGGTGGGTTTAGAGCTAGCGACTTCAGAGCTGTTTCTAGTTAAACAGAAAGGTCTTAAAGAGGTTTTAAAGGTCTATCTCTGTAGGGATCCTTTCATAATGTTGTCAGACACTTATAATAATAATAATCTGAGTCTGTAAATTACCTTTTATTTAGAATATTTGACTTTATAGAATCTGTCATGTTCTCTCTTCAGGGGGGAACATGTTTAGTTTTGTTAAAACTCTAAGAAGTAATGATAATAAACAGTCTCAAGACATAATTAAACATTTTCCTGCACTGGCCGGTGAAATAAAGGCCATTATTGATTACAGTGCAAACAGAAAAGCTGTAGAAATGTGAGTGTGTATTTTTATATTTGTATAATTGCTGCTTTCCTACTCTGGTTGTAAACTGAGTTTTGTCTAGTTTTTTTAGGGCTCCCTCTGGATTCTCCAAGTCAAATTTAAAAAGGTGCCCTGCCACACAAAACCGTTTTTCGTTTTAGGTCCATGTGTTCGTGTTGTGAATGTGAAAATGAACGGCTACCTCCTCTGTCTGCTCTAGAAATCAGGCCAATTACAACAGCTGGTCAGTCTGACATCATGTCGCCTGAGCTCATTACTATTCATGAGCTCACCCAGTTGCGCTCATAGACCGTATATATAATGGACCAGCAGGTCCCGTGTCTCTGGACGGAGACCAGTGAAGTCTCTTTCCCGGTGATGGCTGAGCGTTACTGAGCAGCCTCCAACTGAGCTTGAAGACGTAGATGTGACGTGAGCAACCTGTCTGAAAGTTGGAAGTCTTCTGGTAGCTGTGCCAAGAGAAATCTCAATCATTCCCAATCTAGCAGAGACGGAGAGCGTAGCTATATGTAAGGAGATAACATAGACACAGGCTAATTATTGATCACTAAAATGATAGTTATTAGTAATTAAACTTAAACAGCTAATGGAAGTCCAAACTGCCTGAGAGCTTCTCCTGTACTATACGGTAATTCCTCTACTATGAGACAGTAAGTCTCGTGGTTATGACCCAATCGTTAGCCTAATTTTATAAAAACGTCTGCTACGGAGCCATAACGTGAGCTACAAGGTAATGGAGCCTTTTATACATTGTCGTGTTTCTTTAGAAATAAACAACGGACAAATAGAGTCTTTAAACTCTTCAGATGTAAAGTTATTCTCTGTCAAAGTGACGTCAAAATGAATGGCAGTCAATGGGATGCTAACGGGAGCTGATGGCTTGGTAGCATCAGAATGGCGCCATAGGAGCTACGCGGTCCGAGGAGAAGCTGACCCCCTTGGTTGCGCTGGTTAAAGGATGCTGATAGCCAGGCTCTCATTGGCTAGCTGTTAGCCAATCAGAGTCAAGCAGCTTAGTCCTGCAGGCTTTCTACACCACGCTAGAATGGCTTGAAACAAGGTAACCAAGTTACAGAGTCCATGGTAGACCTTCAGACATTACCACAAAGTCATGAAATACATGCTGCATGTCCTTTAAAAAGGAGAATTCTGGTCAATTCCAACCCGTAGCTCTGTTGTGTGTAAATGTGGAGTTCTGTCAGTAGCGTGAAATACTAAACCCATCGGTGCTGTCTACACCGTGTTATCCTCCCGTTAGCATTATTCAAAGCCAGGCTCAAAACTGACCTTTTTACATCGGCCTTCCCGGCGTCTTAAGTCTTATCCTGCTATGTTTGTAATTAAGTGATTGTCTTTTGATGTCGTTTTAGCCTAAATCACAGATTTGTAAGTGTATTTTATGACCCTGTGGCTAATGCGCTATGTACTAGAGCCCTGCGCGGGACTGTTTTCTTCATCCCGCTCCCGCCGAATTTCTGACCATTACCGCCCGCACCAGCAACATGTGTTACACTCCCGCAAAACTCTGAGAATTTATGCCCGCACAATAATAGAGATGCATTGATGTTGTGTCTTCTCCCGTCCCGCATGAGAAAACACGTCATTTTATAGGTTAATAGGGAGAAGATGAAGGTAAAGGCAGGTGCTTGCTGCTGTTAGATGGGGAGGAAGGAGCAGAAGGAGAGGGAGAGAGGGGGAGGAAGGAGCCGAGGATGAGGGAGAGAGGAGAGGGAGAGAGGGGGAGGAAGGAGCCGAGGATGAGGGAGAGAGGAGAGGGAGAGAGGGGGAGGAAGGAGCCGAGGATGAGGGAGAGAGGAGAGGGAGAGAGGGGGAGGAAGGAGCCGAGGATGAGGGAGGACGGAGTCTTGGCTCGGAGCTCCCCCGTCCTGGGAGGCTCAGACACGCTGGTGTCTGCTCATAGATGGCCTATACAGTATATACTCAGTCAGTATGTATGTATATATACTCAGTCAGTATATATACTCAGTCAGTATGTATGTATATATACTCAGTCAGTATATATACTCAGTCAGTATGTATGTATATATACTCAGTCAGTATATATACTCAGTCAGTATGTATGTATATATACTCAGTCAGTATATATGTATATCTATGGTTTCTGCTGGCGTGGGGGGGTTCCAGGCTACATCCCGATCCCGCAGTGGTTTTTTTAGCCGCCCGCAGCAAAGTTAAAACCGCCCGCTCCCGCGAGATTTGCGTTGGGTCCCGCGGGACCCAATCCCAATGCAGCCCTCTACTAACAGGGCAGGTTTTAAACATGTTTTTAGCCTCTAAACATGATCAAAATGTCATTACAAGTGCCTCCCCATGAGCAGTGACTGGCTGGATTAACAACTTTTATGTCTTTCTGTCACATCTACTGCAGTCAGATTCACTGGTTCACTCAGAAGGAATCACTGCTCATGGGGAGGCTCTTGTAATGACATTTCGAGCATGTTTAGAGGCTAAAAACACGTTTAAAAACGTGCCCGGTTTAAGCCTGTTGGGTGCTAACTCTAGCAGGAGGATAACACGGTGTAGGCAGCAACCCATTGGGTTAGTTTTCTCACTACTGACAGAACTCCACGTTTACACACAGAGCTACGGGTTGAAGTTGACCGGAATTCTCCTTTAAGACTTTCTCAGTCCCTCCAGGATTTCGCGGCCTTTTGATATTGAGTGCAGAAGGAATTTGAAAGACAACCGTTTGTCCCGCCCCTCAGATTGAGCCCAGCCAATGGGGAGTTCCCACACCCAACATCTGGATGTGGGGCTGGCTGGTCAGGCTAATTAAATTGAATAAAAACACCCAAATTCAATGAAAGTAGTGAAGTGATAATGTATCTTACATGTGGAGAGTGTTGTAGGGAACCATCCACGTTACTTTACTTTGAAAATTCGGTTGAAAGAAGACCCAAAATTTCTGGAGGAGGGATAAACTGAACTTTATCAAAGTGGCCATGCAGTAATAAACAGAATTGAGGCGTTTATATATACAGTATATCTGACTTTATTACAAATAAAAAACTACTGTACAAATTATATAAAACACTACAAAACATACTAATATAGCACATTTTATACAAACTATAAAAACAGGGTCTCATCCAAACTCTTCAGGTTATCTGCAGAGTTTAACATTTTAAAAACAGCAGTTATCCAGATAAGGTTTTGGAGGCAGATCCCGGGCTTACCGTCTGCGCTCTGATTGGCTGAAATGCTCAGTTAATAATAATAACAACAACAACAACAACAACAACAACAGGGAATAAAATAGAAGGGATGCACCAAATCCAGGTTTCAGCTTAGTATTCGGCTGAATATTGGGCTTTTTGACGGGGTTCTGGTTTCTGCTGAACCGTAGAATTTTTTCCCAGCGAACCGAACCCTACGCTTGTACTCCACGCGCTACGCTGGTCGCCGTAATGACGGCGCCGTTGATTACAGGAAGGTGTTTACGTAGGTGGAGCGTTCAATGCAGCAGGCTGTGAGGAAGTGGAAATGGAACTGGTGAGCAGAAAAAGTGTAGTTTGGCAGAACTTTCAGTCAAAAGAAGACCATTCAAGTCCAGCTACATGTTCAATCTGTAATGCTGATTAGTCTGGTGGTGGCGAGGACCCTAAACTATACACAACATCACCACTGTTACAACATCTGGTAGGAAACATCTGGAAGAATACGAGTTGTGATGAAGGAATCTACAGACAAAAGCCAGAATGCAGCAACTTCAGGTACGGCAAAGGAAGGACAGTCACTGTTTACTTCATTAATGAGTTTACTGTGTTCATGGACTGAGGATGGGACGAGGATTCAGCAGAATCTCAACCAGGGGACTCGGTATTCAGCCGAACCCCAAAAATCTGGATTCAGTGCATCCCTATAAAATAGTAATTCAAACACCTGAGATAAAACACCTGTTTGTACATGTAGTTCGGAGTGATTCCACTTTGAAGAGACTCCGTGAGAACTTTCTACTCCCGGTTTAGAGTTTGTGTTTTAGGCACGCGATGGCATGGTCGTTGTCCCGCCGTGTGAATGTGTGGCAGAGTGTGCACGTGTCTGCGTGTCTCTGAGAGTGCGTGGCTCCACCTCGGTCTCAGAAGTCTGCGTCCAGCCTGAAGGTGTTGTCGGTGGAGCCTGACATCACGCCCATCCTCTGGTACTCGCCCACTCGCTTCTCAAAGAAGTTGGTCTTCCCCTCCAGAGAGATGTTCTCCATGAAGTCAAAGGGGTTCTCCACCCGGTAGATCTACGGACGCACAACGCAGACACACAACACGCTGGTCAGTTTGGTCCACGTTACAGAGGAACATTTAAACACTGACTGGTTGTTCTGGCCGACAGGAAACCAGTTTCAGACTTTTTAAAAAGACAAAATGAATTAAATTCAACCCCTATATCACAACAGGAACACTCAGGCCCTAAAAAACAATATTTTTTGGTTTGAGGACGTCTGTTCAGACCAGCGTCTGTCTCGTGCTGCTGTCCTTCTGGCAGTGGACCACTCGTCCTCCAATCAGAAGGCCTGCAGCAGCACTCAGCCACCATCATTGGCTGAGGTCCGTACCCCTGCGCTTCTCATCATCACAGACCTCTCTCACGGCTACGTTTAAAATCACCGTCTGGTTGGTTCTGAGTGGAGTTACCTTGGTGAAGCCGAGCTCCAGCATCAGTCTGTCGGCTACAAACTCAATGTACTGCTTCATCAGCTCACAGTTCATCCCAATCAGCTTCACCGGCAGAGCCTCGGTCAGGAACTCCTGATGGGGGGGGGGGGAGACCTTTAGACCCAGTTCAACATCAGGGGTATAAATCACAGGTGTGATACTGATATGATCTATCAACGATATGATATCTGCTGATATCTTAAAGCCCCGATATGATTTTGTATTTTGTGTGATAGTTGTATCGTCCCAGCCCTGTTAACCATGTGTTGGGTGATTGTGTAATAAGATGACATCATAAAGTCTATCATCATGTTGGCGTCTAGCTGCGTCAGCGTGGTGATAGTCTGAGGTCATCAGAGCGTTGAGGATCCACCGACCTGCTCGATCTCCACGGCGTTCCTGATGATCTCGCCGACCGTCGCTGCCGACGGTTTCTTCACCAGGTGTTTGAACATCAGACAGGCAAAGTCACAGTGGAGGCCCTGAAACCACGGCAACAACAGTTACACAACAGCTACACAGAAACCAGACCAACAACAGTTACACAACAGCTACACAACCAGAAACCAGAACAACAGCTACACAACAGCTGAACGTTGACTTTATTTGATATATAAATCAGTAATCTGTGCTGATGTCTAATAATTAATGTCTAATCAATAATGTCTGATAATTAATGTCTGATAATTAATGTCTAATAATTAATGTCTGATCAATAATGCGTGCGTCACCTCGTCTCTGCTGATGAGCTCGTTGGAGAAGGTCAGGCCGGGCATCAGGCCTCTCTTCTTCAGCCAGAAGATGGCGGCGAAGGAACCGGAGAAGAAGATTCCCTCCACGGCGGCGAAGGCGACCACTCGCTCTCCTGGAGGAAGAACAGAGAGATCAACAGCTGACCCCAGACCAGCTCCACTTCCTGTCTGGTGTGTGTAGAGCGAGTACCGACTCTAGAAGCCTAGTGTGTGGGGAATATGTGTGTGTGCCTCTATAAGTCTGTGTGTGTGTGTGTGTGTGCGTGTGTGTGTCTCTTTACCAAATCCGGCGTTCTTGTTGCCGATCCAGTTGATGGCCCAGTCGGCCTTCTTCTTCACACAGGGCAGCGTCTCGATGGCGTTGAACAGGTATTCTCTGCAGGACATTGAACACACCGTCACACTGCTGCCTTCAAAAACAGTTCTAGACACAGCTCACTCTCAACGCCGGCCGTCTCCGCTACGGAGCGGTCGCCACGGGGACCGCCAGCCCACTTCCAAACTGGTGAGGCTGGATTGTGAGAAGGCTGCCGCGGTCAGGATTAAAAAATGGCGGATCAGACCTTTACAAATGTCATTTATACAAATACTTTCTAGTCCCGTAGGGAGAAAACAAGCTGGACGCTCCACCCAGCTGCAGTTTACCGTTACACTACTACCCTGTCGAAATGTACACATACTACACAGAGAGTACACAGCGTACTACACAGAGAGTACACAGCGTACTACATGCAAGTGTACTCCCAGAAGTATCCGACTTGAGACACATCTTTCGTACAAAAGAAATGCTTCTCACTACATGACTTGCCAGGTAGAATTTCAGACTTTCTAAAGTCTGAGACATTCAGAAGTAAATTGAGAACTTGAGTAAAGAGAGAAATGAGGTTTAGGCTCCAGGAATCTTTTAAACCCGTTTCTGTTTGATGATCTGAAGCTGTGGTCCAGTTCAACATCTCCATCTGTTACCTAACGGTAGAGAGAGGCCAGCACAACATGTTGATCACAGTTAGACCTGAGAGGGTTTGAGGACGTCTGTTCAGGCCAGCGTCTGTCTCGTGCTGCTGTCCTTCTGGCAGTGGACCACTCGTCCTCCAATCAGAAGGCCTGCAGCAGCACTCAGCCACCATCATTGGCTGAGGTCCGTACCCCTGCGCTCCTCATCATCACAGACCTCTCTCTCAGTCGGGACTTTAAGGTCAGCTCTCTCTCTAAACAGCCTGAATGTTTCCGTTTCTACGTTCAACATCTCAGATCAACTTTCAGAAAGACTTCATCTCCTGAGGAAACTGACTCTGGGACAACATGGCCCCCTTTTGGTTCTACACCCGTCCTGTCAGAGTGTGTGTGTGTGTGTGTGTCTCACCTCTCTGCTGGCTTCTTGATGTAGGTGTTGATGAGCAGGCTGTACATCTCTGAGTGGATGTTCTCCATGGCGATCTGGAAACCATAGAAACACCTCGCCTCCGTCACCTGCACTTCCTGCGTGAAGCGCTCCACCTGGCGGTCACAGCGAGAACACGCCGTTAGTCAGAGATCACGGCACCACTCAGAAGCAACAATGACTCAGCAGAATCTACTTCACATCCTCAGAGTCATCAGCTACGTTGACATGTTGAGAAGTTAAAACGATAATGTGTAACCAGGGTAACGTGTAACCAGGGTAACGTGTAACCGGGGGTAACATGTGGGGGCTGCTCACCAGGTTCTCGTTGACGATGCCGTCGCTGGCGGCGAAGAACGCCAACACGTGAGAGATGAAGTAGCGCTCCTCGTCCTTCAGAGACTCCCAGTGCTGGCCGTCCTTCGACAGATCCACCTACACCAACAGGAAGTTACATCATCATCATCCAGAGAGACCACACTACAGGAAGTCTCAGTCGACCAATAGGATGAGTTCATTTAATGGACACATCTGGAAACTAGGGCTCGCCACAATAAGGAACTTTTAGTCTCCAAATCTACTTTTAGTCTTTAAATCCTGTCTCCGTGTGTGTGTGTGTGTCTCCTCTGCGGTCCAGAAAGAGGCCTCAGCCTTCTTGTACATCTGCCAGGTGTGTGTGTGTGTGTGTGTGTGTGTGTGTGTGTGTGCGCATGCGTGCTGGTCTGTGTGTGTGTGTTGGTGTGTGTGTCTCTGTGTGTGTGTTGGTCTGTGTGTGTGTGTGTGTGTGTGTTGGTCTGTGTCTGTGTGTGTGTGTGTGTGTCTCTGTGTGTGTGTTGGTCTCTGTGTGTTGGTCTCTGTGTGTGTGTGTTGGTGTGTGTGTGTACCTCCTCTGCGGTCCAGAAAGAGGCCTCAGCCTTCTTGTACATCTGCCAGATGTCGTGGTACTGGATGGGGAAGATGACGAAGCGACGAGGGTTTTCCTTCAGCAGCGGCTCCTCCTCTTCCTCGCTGCTCTTCTTCACAGCTTTGGGCTGAGAGACACACACACACCAGACGCTCAAAATACAAATACACAAACACACAACTACACACTTTACTGCTCCTCTGTCTGCAGCCAGAGGTCTTCATGTTTGAGTGGATGAAATCAGAGATCAGACCAGGAACTGGGAGGATTCCCAGCTTCTGTGGGTCAGATATTATACTTCATATCTCCACAATGAGTGGGTTATCTTTGGAGGAGTCGGGATTTTCAAACAAACTGTTTGAAGACGTCAACTTGGTCTCTGGGAAACATTTTAGAAACCTGACGACTGAAAAATCAATAATCATTGAGTGTCTAAAGGAGAATCCTGGCACACATGGCGTGTGTGTTTGTGATCTGTAGTGAATGATAGGGGTGTGTCTCTGTGTGTGTGATCTGTAATGATCACAGATGTTGTCAAGTCGTACTTACATTGAAAAACAGATCAAATGGACTGTGTGTGTGTCTGTGTCTGCATGTGTGTGTTAAATCTGTATTCAAAGAGCCTAAAGCTCATAACTGACTTAAATAGTTACTTTGTCAAGTTGTACTTATTTCAAAAAATTGATAAAATGGACTTAACTGCTTCAAGAAATGCCATATACATATAAGTTCATAAAGTAACATAAGATAGAGTGCAAGACAACAAGTTAAAAGTAAAGTAAGATTAGGTAACGCTATCATCCTTTAAACATAGTCAATATGTTTATAAAGTAAGATTAGGTTAAACAGATTAATGTTGCTTTACGATGATTGTACAATAATCATTTTAACCTAATTACTGTTTGTCACTTATTGACTAGTTTCTTCTCATCTTATCCTGAGATGAAGACATTTACTGCTGCTCAGGATTAAAGAGGAAAATAATCTAAAGTTTGGTAGCAAACAATGACTAAAGTCTGCACACATTTCTTATTGATCATCCACATTTAGAAGAAACTAAAATGTGATTTCATCTCTAACAAACTAAAGAAGTAGCTCATTAACAGTTAACAGCTGATCGTTCATGTTTGGCGCCAGAACTGACATTTTAGGCGCCATTTGACCCCAATAACCGAGCCGAACTGATGATCATTGACTTGGATATGACTGCAGATGATGTTTCTGTTAAATAAGATGAAAACCTTGAAGATTTCAGCTGATTTTGGACTCACTTACCGCAGCGTCGTCGAAGATTTTTCGCGCGGTTTTAGACGCCAAAATGCGGGTCGTGTTCAGGCTCGGTGGCTGGAAGAGAAACAAGAAATACTCAAAACTACTCTAAACTCTTCACTCAAAACGTATACATTTAGTTAGAGTGAAACACATTAAAAGTTAGTTAAAATCAGGCTGAAGTGAGCAGCTACTCCAGACTTCACTCAGAAATACGACAATTACAACATATCATCGCTCACCATCAAATGTAGAGACAATATATAACAAATTTACACTTCGTCTTAGGCTATATGTTGTAATAGTGTAATCGGCCATCATGGAGTGTATATAACTAGATGTCTGTATATCAAATATTTGACTTAAAACAGAGATTTCGTACGGAGTTCCTCTTAAAGCTGAACTGTAGCTAGCTACAGAGCTCCATTCAGATAAACTACACTTTAACGTTTGATCGCATATTGTCAAATGTAGTTACCACATAGAAGATAAATTAACATATTGTCCTAAGGTGCTATAACGTTACAACTTATCGGCTGAGGCTACAAGGCACGAAAACACAAATTTGTGAAATTATTTTAACGTTTCTTACCGTGTTTTCTTTGTTCAGAGACATGTTGTCCATCTTACTGCTGACTGAGTTTTCATTCTTCACGGAGAGAGGAGAGCGAGCAGAAAGCATTTTTATACCCTGGAGTTCACACGGACAGAAAAATAAAAATATAAATTAACTTAAATTAAAAGTTGGCGTAAAACAAAGAGAGGAAATCTACACTAACAAGCACAGCAAACACAGACGAAGAGCAGAGACTGAAGCGGATTCTGTTGTCCGCTCGCCCTTTTTATTGAAATCTTGGCGCTAGAACGCAGCAGGCCAATAGAAACGCAGCTCGTGCCGGCTCTTTAAACTGACGCTGCAGCGGAGCCAATCAGACGGCGAGCAGAGACCAAGATGCGGGAAATTTCAAACAGCTGAGCTTTTGTCTGTGCGAGTTACAAAACTGCCATAAACCGATGTTACAAAACCTTTAAAATGAGCGTTTACGCAACATATCTGATTTTGACAAAGACTCCCTTTGTTATACATTAAAACCTTTAAACTGTAATACAAAAATAGCGTCATAAAGTTCAAAAGCGAAGTTGAAATCGCAAAAAGTAAACGTCTTTTTATTTTATCTCCATTAACTCCTATTTTCAATATTTCCCGCTGCCGCCATTTTTGTCACAAAAAGGCGTTGTCACAACAATTTAGCGCCAAAATAATACTTTTACACATGACGTATTAATATATCTCCACATTTAGAGGCGTTATTTGTATTATCAGGTATAATAACTACTAACTGTAGCCTAAAAAGTGCCCAACTGTCAGACAAGGCAACACATTGCGTTAATTCTCCCGTCACTTCGACAGAATAAACACCGAAAAAAGACAGAATTATTGTGTATTTGTGTTCCGGACTCACTTACCGTGTTGCAGCTTTTATGTGTTCAAGTTTCAGGCTCCAAAACGAAAGTTTTAGCTGCTAAAAATCAGATTTTATTAAGAGAAGGACTTCCCTCGGCGAAGCTGACATGACATAGCAACTGTTTCCAGGTCGCTGCCGAAGCGAGAGCTCTGATTGGCTGTTTTGGGAAGACAACGACAGAGCCTGTGGGTGTACGTCACGGTCAGAGACGCCACCTAGCGGCCAGGAAGAAGTTTGTTAGACACACACACACACACACACACACACACACACACACACACACACACACACACACACACACACACACACACACACACACACACACACACACACACACAGAGACAGAGAGACACAGACAGACACACACACACACACACACACACACACACACACACACACACACACACACACACAGAGACACACACACACACACACACACACACACACACACACACACACACACAGAGACACACACACAGACACACACACAGAGACACACACACACACACACACACACACACACACACACAGAGAGATAATGTGTCTCTGTGTGTGTGTGTGTGTGTGTGTGTGTGTGTGTGTGTGTCTGTCTGTGTGTGTGTGTCTCTGTGTGTGTGTGTGTGTGTGTGTGTGTGTGTGTGTGTGTCTGTGTGTGTGTGTGTGTGTGTGTGTGTGTGTGTGTGTGTGTGTGTGTGTCTCTGTGTGTGTGTGTGTGTGTGTGTGTGTGTGTCTGTGTGTGTGTCTGTGTGTGTGTGTGTCTCTGTGTGTGTGTGTGTGTGTGTGTGTGTGTGTGTGTCTCTGTCTGTGTGTGTCTCTGTGTGTGTGTGTGTGTGTGTGTGTGTGTGTGTGTGTGTGTGTGTGTCTCTGTGTGTGTGTGTGTGTGTCTGTGTGTGTGTGTGTGTGTGTGTGTATATGTGTGTGTGTGTGTGTGTGTGTGTGTGTGTGTGTGTGTGTGTGTGTGTGTGTGTGTATATATACATAAGCTGATTTATTCTTTTTAAACTACAAACAAAGAAAATTTTCCTTTAAAAAAAAAAGTAGTTTTATTTAAATCCAGAGAAAACAGC
>NC_050191.1:2490392-2492892 GCF_008315115.2 Sander lucioperca
ATTTAATAATCACTGTATAGGGAATAGTGAGGGAACGGTTTCAAACACAGCTTTAATCTGACCTTGGTGATGCATTATGGGACGTATTGACCTGCTGACGGTGACTATGTCAGAGTTATTGATTTATCAGAAACCTCTATACCAACCTCCAGAGAGAGAGACGGGGGAGGGGGAAATGAACTCTGAAGGATCCCTACAGAGATAGACCTTTAAAACCTCTTTAAGACCTTTCTGTTTAACCAGAAACAGCTCTGAAGTCACTAGCTCTAAACCCACCAGACTCCATGTAAAAAATCAGTACTTTTAGCGTGTATAGAGCCACCATATTTTCATGTGTAAATGAGTAAACTGTGTGTTTATTTCAACCAAAACTAGTTGTGATGGTTGGAAAAGTGGAAAGACGACCCAAAACGTTTTTTTATAGTTTTATTTTGTTTCTATCGACTTTGAATGAAGTGTGTTTTACGATGGTTAAATTACTGTTTATTTACATGGAGTCTGGTGGGTTTAGCGAACGCAATTTCGCTGATGTTTTTATGTTTAAAAAAAGTATCTTACTCTTTAACAGAAAGGTCGACCTCCTTAGAAATCCATCCCATAATGTTGTCAGACACTTATAATAATAATCTGAGCCTGTCAGCGGCAAAACGAGCACTTTTGTGAAGGTAAATACAAGCTGGACTATTGTCCTGTTAACTTACATTACAGCTTGTTTCTCTGCTGCCGACTGCAGCGATCTCTCTTAATACTGGACCAATGTCAAAGATTGTTGTTCATATACCAGTCCCTCCATGAAAACGCGATTATGCGATCGCATAATTCAATGCATAATCAGCCAAAGTCTGCATATTTATTTCGGGGGCCGCATTTTTTCAAATACGCCGCACTTTCGCGGCATAAATTGCCGATTTCCGCGCAAAATATGCGGGGCTTGCATGATTTCATAATCCCCGCATTTTCGTTGCAAAAAAGTCACACATATATCTTAGCAGAAAGTTGAAAAATGTTGCGTTAACTTCACACAGGAGCAGCCGTTTTCCCCTGTTGCCATGGGAACGTTATGAAGTGACGTAATTACGCAACGTGAACATCATCGAAAAGCTGCAAACCCCACAATGAAGCCACGATGAAACCGCAGTTTTTGCAAGTTCCCGCAATTTCATCGCATAACCTTGCATAAATATCCCGCATATTCCATCACATTTTTTAAGAAAACGTGCCGCATAATCAAGGATTTTTGCCCAAAACAATCACAAAAAAACTTTTCTGGAAGGACTGATATGAGTCAGAGGAACATAAGGTCCAGACTGAAATAAAATGGTAGTTACCATTTAAGTGCGACTCAAGTCCCCTTTTCACGTCTTTACATGAACATGTACAGTAGTCTGTGGTTGTATGTGGCAGATACGGTGGCCCTGAAGGACAAAAGACAACAGCATTTTACACAACTAAACTACATTTCAGAACACGTCGTGTTTTGTCCTTCAGGGCCACCGTATCTGCCACAAAGAACCAAGGGGGTCAGCTTCTCCTCAGACCGCTCCTATGGCGCCATTTTGATGCTACCAAGCCATCAGCTCCCGTTAGCATCCCATTGACTGCCATTCATTTTGATGCTAACAAGCCATCACCTCCCGTTAGCATCCCATTGACTGCCATTCATTTTGAATAACTGAGCAAGACACTTAACCCCTAGTTGCTCCAGAGGCGTGCAACCTCTAAAAAAAACTAAACATGTGATTAAAAAGCGACAAAAGGGTCGAACAAAACGTAGAAATATAAAAACGTCAAAAAAATAACAAAAACGTGTGAAATCTTGCCTAAGTTTGGCTCTGCTGTTGGTGATTACCAAGGGGGGTAAGCGAGCGTCCACAACCCGTAGCTCCTATGGCGCCATTTTGATGCTACCAAGCCATCACCTCCCGTTAGCATCCCATTGACTGCCATTCATTCTGACGTCACTTTGACAGAGAATAACTTTACATCTGAAGAGTTTAAAGACTCTATTTGTCCATTGTTTATTTCTAAAGAAACACGACAATGTATAAAAGGCTCCATTACCTTGTACCTCACGTTATGGCTCCGTAGCAGACGTTTTTATAAAAATAGGCTAACGATTGGGTCATAACCACGAGACTTACTGTCTCATAGTAGAGGAATTACCGTATAGTACAGGAGAAGCTCTCAGGCAGTTTGGACTTCCATTAGCTGTTTAAGTTTAATTACTAATGTTAACTATCATTTTAGTGATCAATAATTAGCCTGTGTCTATGTTATCTCCTTACATATACCTACGCTCTCCGTCTCTGCTAGATTGGGAATGATTGAGATTTCTCTTGGCACAGCTACCAGAAGACTTCCAACTTTCAGACAGGTTGCTCACGTCACATCTACGTCTTCAAGCTCAGTTGGAGGCTGCTCAGTAACGCTCAGCCATCACCGGGAAAGAGACTTCACTGGTCTCCGTCCAGAGACACGGGACCTGCTGGTCCATTCTTAT
>NC_050191.1:2505392-2512892 GCF_008315115.2 Sander lucioperca
ACATGAAACAGCCCCGAAATCACCATCACCAAACTACACCAGACTCCATGTAAATAATCAGGATTTTTAGCGTGTATAGAGCCAGCATATCTCCACCAGACTCCATGTAAATAATCAGGACTTTCAGCGTGTATAGAGCCAGCATATCTCCACCAGACTCCATGTAAATAATCAGGACTTTTAGCGTGTATAGAGCCAGCATATTTCCACCAGACTCCATGTAAATAATCAGGACTTTTAGCGTGTATAGAGCCAGCATATTTCCACCAGACTCCATGTAAATAATCAGGACTTTCAGCGTGTATAGAGCCAGCATATCTCCACCAGACTCCATGTAAATAATCAGGACTTTTAGCGTGTATAGAGGCAGCATATCTCCACATGTAAATGGGTGAATTAAGGGTTATCTCAACCAAACCAGAGTGGTGATTGTTGGAACAGTGGAAAGATGAACCAAGACGGACTTTGGTAGTTTGATTTAGTTTCTGTCAACTTTGAATTAAGTGTGTTTTACGATGATAAAAGTCCTGATTATTTACATGGAGTCTGGTGTAGTTTGGTGATGGTGATTTCGGGGCTGTTTCATGTTAAACTAAAAGGATCTTACTCTTTAACTAAAAGGTCTATCTCTGTAGGGATCCATCCCATAATGTTGTCAGACACTTAGAATAATAATCTGAGTCTGTCAGCAGCAACAACAGAACTTTTAGTGGACGCTGACTGATTAAAGTTATATTGCAGCTTGTTTCCCATCAGTCACTCACTAACACATGATAGAACAGGGTCCAGGTTGAAGAGATCAAAGGGAATTTACACAATAGAAACTATCACTCTAATTAAATGTAATTACACTCTTGGTTGTTCCTCGGCAGGGTGTAGCGGCCACGGCCGCGGCCCCCGAGAGCGGTGCGTCTCTGGCCCTCAGGGCGCTGGGCTGGGGCTCTCTGTACGCCTGGTGTGGCGTCGGCCTGCTCAGCGTCACAGTGTGGAAAGTCCTCGGTGTTCACAGCGTACGTATCCACAGTTACACCTATATACCACACACACACACACACACACACACACACACACACACAGAGGCAGGCACACACACGCAGACAGGCAGGCAGGCACACACACACTCTAACAAATGTCTCTCCAGTTCAAGAAGAGAACTTCATCAGGTTTCTCTCTCCTTCAGTTGTCAGAGTTCAGACAGAAGATGCAGTCTTTCTTCCCGTCCGTCCCCAAAACCTCCGAGGCTGCAGCTGGAGCCCAACATCTGGACTGGGACTCTGTCTTCAAGTCTAAATGACCAGCAGCTGGAGCCCAACATCTGGACTGGGTCTCTGTCTTCAAGTCTAAATGACCAGCAGCTGGAGCCCAACATCTGGACTGGGTCTCTGTCTTCAAGTCTAAATGGTCTGCAGCTGTCTTCCGAAAAAGAGCAGCAAAGAAGAGACGCTACGGGACAACTAACAGCTGGCATCACAGCTGCAAAGATGAACGGATGAGCTGTCAAACGTTAAAATAATCTCCAACTATTTTCATGATCTATCATATATTTAGTTTATGATAAAACAGGTAAACTTGTGTGATGTCAGCTTGTTTAAATGTGAATATTTTCTAGTTTCTTCTCTCCTCTGGGACCGGAAACTGAATTTCTGACATTTTTGGAGCTTTTTGTTTTCAACATTTTTGACGAATTTAAAAAAAATAAATAAAAATAATAATCACATTTTTGACACCTTTTCCGAGATTTTTGGTCATTTTTTTCAAAGTTCTTTTTGACATATTTTTACACTTTTTCCGACATTTTTGTTTTCAACATTTTTGAGGAATAAATAAAATACAAATTGACATTTTTGACACATTTTCCGACATTTCTTTTTGATATTTTTGTTTTAAAATTCAAGCAAATCTATAATATTTTAATTAGTTTCTCCTCTGCGACAGGAAACAGTTTTTTTGTTGATTTTTCCAACATTTTTGGCGCTTTACGTTTGAGCCATTTTTGACGGAAGGTTTTGTTGAATTATTTTCACAATTATTTTGACTTTTTTTTTTTACACTTTTTCCGACATTTTTGGTCATTTCTTTTCAAAGTTCTTTTTGACATTTTTTACACTTTTTCCGACATTTTTGGCGCTCTTTGTTATAAACATTTTTGTTAATTTTTCCGACAAGTTTTTGTTGAATTTTTTTTGCCTACTGTTGACATTTTTTACACTTTTTTCCAACATTTTTGGTGATTTGTTTTCAACATTTTTGACGAATAAAATAAAAATTGACATTTTTATTTTTTTTTCCTGAAATTTGTGGTCATTTTTTTCCAATTCTTTTTGACATTTTTACCTCTTTTCTTTACACATTTTTGATATTTTTGTTATACATGTTGACAGCGTTCAAGCAAGTTTTCTCAGAAAACTAAAATCTATCATACGTGAACATGTTGTAGTGTCTTCTCTCCTCTGGGACAGGAAACTGAAGATCTTTGAGTTGTGGACAAAATAAGACATTTGATGACATCATCTTGGGCTTTTTGGGAAACTCTGATCCACATTTCTCCAGACAACTCATCCATTCATCCAGGAAGTATTCGGTAGCTGCAGCGCTAGAGTCTGCAAGTCAAAGGGATTTCTTGCAGCCGGAGAACCAATCAAACGAGTCGACAGAGACGCTGAAACTAACGTGGAGACTCCTGCTTGTGTTGTGTATATTTGTAAAGATGTGTTTGTTTCTCTGAATATAATCTTGTGATTTCACTTTTAGTACGTTGGTTGGTTTGCTTTCTATTTATTTTGTCCTGGAAGTAAGTGAAATCACCATCACCAAAACCACCAGACTCCATGTAAATAATCAGGACTTTTAGCGTGTATAGAGCCAGCATACTTCCACCAGACTCCATGTAAATAATCACTACTTTTAGCGTGTATAGAGCCAGCATATTTCCACCAGACTCCATGTAAATAATCACTTTTAGCGTGTATAGAGCCAGCATATTTCCACCAGACTCCATGTAAATAATCAGGACTTTTAGCGGTAGAGCCAGCATATCTCCACCAGACTCCATGTAAATAATCAGGACTTTTAGTGTGTATAAGTGAGATGAAAGGCTACAGTGGGACATGTGGCTTTTACCCCTCATGCTTTTTAGCTTGAGTGGTTCTGGTTGTGTTTGGAAATTATTTTCCTACGGACATTTAATCTAATGACAAATGATAACTACTAAGCGAGAACGTATGTGGACATAAATGTATAGCTGTTGACATGCCACTGATGTCTTTGTGTGTGTGTGTGTGTGTGTGTGTCTGTGTGTGTGTGTGTGTGTGTGTATGTTCAACAGAGCAGAGGTTAGCCTAGAGGCCCCTTGCTATGGCTCGCGTTTTCATGCAGCATATATGATATGATACTATTTCTAAAGATAATAAGATAAAGCTGGTTAAAACGTAGTTGTTACGCATTAATGTCAAGTTGTACATAGCATAAAGGTGTTTAGGTAAAGACTGAGCTGACTACTCATATAGGAGAGAGATAATCATTGCAGTAATTTGTATTATACATCCTTGCAACTGACTAATGTTGCATAATTAACTGTTAATTTGTTTCTTGTATTAAGTACTTAAGACTAAAAAATGAGACTAGGAAACAGAAAAACAGAAAATAAAACACCATACATGTATGTAGAGCAGAGGTTGACCTTTGAACTTAGTTGCAGCAACTGTTACCTATAGGCGTCATCCTCTGGCTCGCATGACAGCTGCTCGTTTCATACAGCAGAACTGATGCTTATGAATCTGGGCCTGTTAAGAATGCAAACCACCGTCTACACTTGTGTAAAATAAACAGTGAAAGCTAGACAACCCGTCCGCTGGCTCTATATCACTCTGGCAGCATGTGACAGAAGGGAAAGTTGCCTGTTGCATTGGGCATTCCATCAACAACTGGTTGGTAATTTATCGAATGTCAGTCAACTTAAGCTACCCAGGTCTGAATTATATACCACTAAAACTAGAATCAGCAGTTTGTCTCCTAACTATTTGAACATTTCGCATAAAGTAGTAGTATGGGGCTTTTATTTAAAGTTACATTAATGTCAAGTTGTACAAAGCATAAAGGTGTTTAGGTAAAGACTGACCTGACTACTCAATATAAGGGAGAGATATCATTGCAGTAATTTGTATTATACCTCCTTGCAACTAACTGATGTTGTTAATTTGTTTCTTGTATTAAGTACTTAAGACTAAAAAATGGGCCAAGGAAACAGAAAAAACAGAAAATAAAACTGTGTGGTGTGTGTGTGTGTGTGTGTGTGTGTGTGTAAGCGCTGCAGAGCTGAGGTCGACCTTTGACCTTAGCTGACAACTGCATGCTAGAGGCCCTTGCTCTGTCAAAGGGAGAGACTAGTCTACTCCAAGAGAGATCTTCCAACATTGATAGATGTTGTAGATATGAAAAAGACAGAACATTGTATAACAATATTAGAAATACAAAGTCAAACAATATCACATTTGGATATACGAATTCGTAAATAAAATAGCAGTTTGCTTAGAGGGCCAAGCTTCCTATATCTTTTTCTTTTTTAACTATCTCTTATAGTTTTCTTAAATCCTCTCTTTTCTAGTAAATAACAGGAACCTTGTTTGAGTCAGAGTTTTGATGTAATCATAGTTGCCGTTCCAACACCCTTCAGGGTCTTTTCAGTGATACTTTTACAGGATAAAAAACTGTGGTCTTAAATTCTTAGTTTCTGCTCTTAAGTGATATATCATTTGTCGGTCATTCAAATGCATACATACATAGTTGTCAGTTGCATATTGTGTTGTATAATTAATTATTATAATAATTGAGCTCAGGTTGAAATGCAGATAACATGAGACCAGAGTAAAATGCAAGGTAGTACTACTTACTTTTAACGTTGGTGTTTTACAAAGAAACAAATTTGGGTCGGGGTGCAAAGTTGAATCTCATCTTACTTTTCTTTTCTTTTTTAACACTGATCACATAAGGTTTAAAAATGTTTGTAATGTTTTTAATATAATTAGCTAAACTACTTGCTGCTATGTTATCTTTTTTAAATCGGCATCTTTCACCACATTAAACACAAACAATCTTTTAAACGTATGTGGTTATGCTAGTTACATTAAAATGATACAAATAAGTTTTGTATTCACAAGTTAAAATTCATGTTGAACATACCATATCTTGTCTGTGAGACTTAAATTTTGACAACGTGTTAATTCTGAATTGGGAAATTACGACGCAATGTCGCTAAAACATAAATGCATCTGATGAAGTCATATAACTTCAAGGTACTACTTACTTTTAACGTTGGCGTTTTACAAAGAAATAAATTGGGTTCAGGGTGCAAAGTTGAATCTTATCTTACATTTTTACAGCTATTATAAGCATTGTGTACATCAAGGAGAATAAAATATAATTTTAACAGCTGTATTAATACAAAAATGTCACAAGCACATATTTTTTAACGTTTGTGTATTTAATACAAGCTTAACTATTTGCTACTACGTTATCTTTTTTAAATTGACATCTTTCACCACATCAAACACAACCAATCTTTTAAGTCAATGTCAATGTTTGTCATTGTGAATTGTCAATCACTACAAATCTGTTTTGCTAGTTACATTAAAATGATACAAAATAAGTTTTGTATTCACAAGTTAAAATTCATATGCATGTGTGGGCGAACATTAGTGGTTCACATGCACAAGTGGCAACATGACAACATGTACTGTGTCTGTGTGTGTGTGTGTGTGTGTGTGTGTGTGTGTGTGTGTGTGTGTGTGTGTGTGTGTGTGTGTGAGAGAGAGAGAGAGGGAGGGGTGAACAGAGAGAGAGGAAGTGAGGGGCGAGTGTGTGTGTGTGTGTGTGTGTGTGTGTGTGTGTGTGTATGTCTGTTTTTCGTGTCTGTTTGTGTGTGGGTGGGTGTGTGTGTGTGTGTGTGTGTGTGTGTGTGTGTTTCATGTGTATAATGGTACACAAGTACAAGAAAGTTGTAGGAGTGTGTGTATCTTTCCCATTAATTTCCTACATTTTGACCGTAAACAAAAAAAAGTGTGACTAAGTTGAATAAATCACTCAACATGCAAAGAAAGTAATCTTATGTATGTTAAGTGTTCAAATGCCATGTGTGATTTTGTGTGATCTGATGAAAAATACCACATTTATGGTACAGTGAATGTTGATGTGAAATGTTTTTTTTTGACTTCTCACTGGTTAGCTCATTTGAACTGAAAACGTAATTTCCGGTAGAGTGTTTGGGCATGGGGACAAATAGGTGTGGAGGGAAAAGGGGAGTGAACACAGATCCCCGGGCCAGAACGATGCAGGCACAGCCAGATGAGTACGGAGCAGCGGAGGACGCAGGAGGGCAGAGGACAGTGTGTGTGTGTGTGTGTGTGTGTGTGTGTGTGTGTGTGTGTGTGTGTGTGTGTGTGTGTGTGTGTGTGTGTGTGTTACTGTATGCTCATCAGAGCAGAGGTTGACCCCTGACCCAGTAGACACAGAAACAGTTGCCCCTGAAATAAGACGCTTTCCTCCGGCTCGCGGGAGACAGCTGCTTTTGGTGAGCACTCAGTTTATATAGAAAGAGCTGCAGAAACAAGTCCTTAATAATTTCTCCTTTGCAATATTGTAATATTGTAATGTACTTGGAGCAGCAGAGGACACTGGGAACCAAAAATACGAACCAGAGCGATGCATGCACAGAACCGTCAACATTTTCTACAAAATGTAAAACCTAATTTGACCCATGTTATTAGTTATTAAGATGCTCCATTTCATATAATGATAACACGCTTTGTTGGACCAAGTATGACAATGTAACCGTTGGACAATATTTTTGTGGGATGTCAGCTTAAATAGTTTAATAGCTTTAATATTTTTTGTTTGCGTTCATTCCTATATTATTAAAAGACATTGAATGCATTAACAATCGGATTTAACAATCTTAAACATAAACTAATAGTATAACAAATACTGATAAAGATATTTAACTCATTCAAAACCATCATCTACGTATTTCCTGTCACCCTCATTTCTCATTGGCTCATTTTTAAAAAATGCAATTTCCCGTATCACGCCCATTGGCTCATTTAAAAACACGCAATTTCCTGGCTCGATGCATTAATATGCAGTTTCCGGACTCCTCCCAGGAAACATCCGGTCTGAGGCACGCCCTCTTTCTAGAAGGTTCCGGAAGGATTGCGTCAGAAACACCTGTCGAACATCAATCAAAATTTTGACAGGTCGTGACCTCTTGACCTGGCTGTCATCAATCAAACTCGCATATTTGAGTGAAAGAAGCTCACCACTTATACTCTCTTAAACACCTTTCAGCTAATCACAAACCAGGTAGAAATGTTGATAATATTTTGGTTTTCGTGTCTTTTGTTAGTTTGAGATTTGAGAATATGCAAAAGTTTTCTATTACAAACATCAGCAGGTATATCATATCTCATATCTCAGCTGCACATGGAGATTATTTAGAAATGCTCTGCT